>NC_135219.1:12651252-12696252 GCF_052324685.1 Brachyhypopomus gauderio | reverse complement strand
CAAAGGCGTCTCTGCCTACCGTCTCTGTGTGTCTCATCCTGCCCTCACCTCTACCCCGTCATGCCCCCCATGTCCGTCCACTCCCAGCTGCGTCTACAAACTGCCCCTGGCTTCGTTTGCTCCTCCTCCTCCTTTTGCGTTGCCTTGATCTACGGCAACAAAGCTGAGCGGAGCAGAACGGAGCTCCTGAATGGAGCTCATAGGCAGGAGGAGAAGAGGACGTGTGAAGAACTTTTAAGAAACCTTTAAATGCTGAAGGGTGATGGAGGACGGCAGAAACGCTGCTCTGATCACACAGTCTGACACCCCAGGAACCGAGCACAAACACAAAGCACAGCGCACACACACAAACGCTCTCTCTCTCTCTCCCTCCCTCTCTCTTTCTCTCTCTTTCATATACCTAACTAGGTATCTCTCCTTCCAGATGAACGCAGGCTGCTCCACACGGTGGGACCTGCTCATGGAAGAGCTACCAGGCTAGCTGTTCCTTTCCTGCCCCCCCCCCCGTCCCCAGAGGGTCTCCACCCCCTCCTGCCCCCCTCCCGCACCCCTAGCTGTCCCGCAGCACGGGAATAATGAGTGTCATTACCAGCAGCAGGCAGGCACCATTGTCCATGAGGATATTACCAGCCGGAGCTCTCAGTCAATTATTCAGAGAGAGAGAGAGAGAGAGAGAGAGAGAGAGAGAGAGATGTGCTACTTACACTATGTCTAAGTAGGCCAAAGAGACAGAGGAGTGTAGCGGAGGGAGCACACGCATGTCGCCTCCAACAAGCTGTGATAGAACAAAGGAGGAAGTGGAGGCTGCAGGCCCGTCTCCCCTTAATGTCACCACAAGGGCGGCGGCAACGCGCACAGGTAAATGTGCTCATTATCCCAGTCCCCTCCAATAAAGACATAACGAGCAATTCACCTGGAGAATGAGCTGACAATCACCGCACCCACCACAAAAGACGTTTCGCTGTAGCGCTAATGTGGCCGTGCCGGGGCATTCAGCGTCTGTCACCACGCCAGCTATCATACCAATTCAACAATGAAGTCTTGTCCTTTAGCAGAAAGATGTTGGACTAGCGGCTCGCCCCACTCTGTTCATGCAGCCTCTGCTAGTGGATGGTTAACAGGTAGCCTGTCCTGATAGGTGACACACACATATAATACATATATAGTGTCATATATGTATGACTTAATATATAATGACTTTAAAGGTGTTTATCTCCATTCACCATATATTCCAGCGTCCTCTAGTGGTGCTCATGTAGGTCTTGAGAACTGGGAGAGAGAGAGAGAGAGAGAGAGAGAGAGAGAGAGAGAGAGAGAGAGAGAGAGAGAGAGAGAGAGAGAGAGAGAGATTGGATGGGGAGTGGTTAGGTGAGTGAGTTGAGCTTAATCAGAAGAAGGAGGAAAGTCCATTACTGGTCTGCATGATCATGGGGAGTTATTAAGTTTATTAAGTTATTAAGCCAGTATTATTAAAGGTTGAGGAGTTCCAGTAAGAACCTCTCAGTGGGGCCGAACTGGGTGTCCCATAAAAGCCCTGGGCTGCTGCAATAGTGGATTAACTGACTGAGGGTGGTGAGGGGGAGGGGGGAGGGGAGGAGAAGACAGGGGAGGGAGAGGGGGAGCGGAGGGGAGGGAGAGGGGAGGAGTGGGGAGGGAGAGGGGGGAGCGGAGGGGAGGGGAGAGGGGAGGAGGGAGAGGGGAGGGAGAGGGGAGGGGAGGGGAGGGAGAGGGGGGAGCGGAGGGGAGGGGGGAGGGAGAGGAGAGGAGTGGGGAGGGAGAGGGGGGAGCGGAGGGGAGGGAGAGGAGAGGAGTGGGGAGGGAGAGGGGGGAGCGGAGGGGAGGGGAGAGGGGAGGAGGGAGAGGAGAGGAGTGGGGAGGGAGAGGGGGGAGCGGAGGGGAGGGAGAGGGGAGGGGAGGGAGAGGAGAGGAGTGGGGAGGGAGAGGGGGGAGCGGAGGGGAGGGAGAGGGGAGGAGGGAGAGGAGAGGAGTGGGGAGACCTAAATCTGACATGTCAATGTTGCCTGTAGACTGTGTAAAAGGCGTTAGATAAACGCAGTGTGCGATTTCAGACTAACACATGACAGCAGGACACATGGGCGAGGCCAGAGAGCACCGTCCACTGAGAGGGGCACTGAATACAGCATCTGGGGGTAGTCACATCTACTCCAGGCTAGGCAACAGCTGCAGTGAGCAACCCTCACTCAGGGAGGTGGAGGGGGTGTTGTCATCACGTACCTCGCCGTCTTTTTCATCATCATCTTCAGACTGGTTTTCTCTCTCCATGGTTCCTCCGGTGATCTCCGTTTTCACCACATTCCTCCCCCATGACACTTCACCACCTCCCTCTTTCCTATTCTGTTATTTTTAATTGTCTCCATAATTGAAAAGGACACGTCCTCTGTTTAATACCGTCATGTTCTCAACACAAAAAGGCTTAGGTGGCAAACTTTATATGCCACTGAACGCCATCTTTGAACGCGTCTTTGATCTGAACATGTAAAGCATGTCTGCTGTGTTTCCGAGATGCCACGTTTGATGGACAGGCCCCCGAGTGTTGATTCTGACTCTCCACATACACCACTGTGCTAGGCAGCATGCCTGCGGGATGAGTGATGTGTCTGAAAACGCTTCTGAACCAGCAAATGAGAACACGCAACACACCTGCAACTGAGGTTCATCTGTTCTCACAATTATATCGAGCATGTGTCAAAAGATGAAATTTAACTTAAACAGTAATACAGACAACCTTAAAAAAAAATAGGCCAAAAGAATAATGTGACCGGTTACTCTGTTTCCTGAACTTGAGAATATAGAAACAAGATGGAGGCATACTGACTTTTTCAGAACATTCAGTACAGAGTACTGAAAATGTGCTTAATTTACCATCACTCCCAAACAGACAGGCCAGCAAATAAAGCCACAAAATGTGTTTTCAGTCAAAAAACTGAGAGAGAGAAGGGGGGACAGGGAGAGAGGGATAGAGAGAGCAAGGGAGAAAGATAGAGATAAAGAGTGAGAGAGAGGGAGGTAGAGAGAGAGGGAGAGAGAGAGAGGGATAGAGAGTGAGGGAGGTAGAGAGAGAGAGAACTGAAGACTGTAAGAGGGACAAAGGAAACAACAGGGACTACATCTCTACAAAATCGAGAGAGAGAGAGAGAGAGAGAGAGAGAGAGAGAGAGAGAGAGAGAGAGAGAGAGAGAGAAACAATATCCTGTTTATTGATGAGATAAAGGCGGCGATATGAAGCAGTGGTTGGGTTGCTCTTCTGCTGCCTCCCAGATCTGCTCCAGCACCACCAGACTGGATCAGAACACTGAGGTGGTGCAGAGGAGGAATCACTTCCAGTTTACCTCCAGCACCACCAGACTGGATCAGAACACTGAGGTGGTGCAGAGGAGGAATCACTCCCAGTTTACCTCCAGCACCACCAGACTGGATCAGAACACTGAGGTGGTGCAGAGGAGGAATCACTCCCAGTTTACCTCCAGCACCACCAGACTGGATCAGAACACTGAGGTGGTGCAGAGGAGGAATCATTCCCAGTTTACCTCCAGCACCACCAGACTGGATCAGAACGCTGCCTCAGCTGTCCTGCTGCTATGTGTTATTTACATGTAATATATATACATGCATTTTATGAATAGGTAATAGAGGGATTTTACATAATAAAATGGTATTTCTCATTTCTCAAAAGGGTCATTCAAGCAGTTAAAATGAGGGAACAACATTAAATTCGTGGAAGAATCTGAACAGCTGTACCGGCGCAGTGCACCTGTTCTCCCCCGTGGCGGTCCAGTGGTACGGTCCACAGATGACACCGTAAGGTCACACAGGGTTTCTGACCCCTGGTCTTCTCTGGCTCGCCGTAATGAAAAACAATTGTCCTGCCATGATGGGCCGGGCCAGCCAATCAGGAAGGATCGATGAGAGAAAGCGAGCCACACGTTCCCTTCCCCCGCCTCTGCTGGCAAACAGCCAATCCCTGCACCAACAACACAGCCCTCTCTCATTACGGGGGTGAATCTATTTGGAGGCATGAAGGTCAAAGGGACGGGGGCAGGTTACTGGGGCAGAGGGGGCTATGAATGGGGAGGGGGGTAAAATGAAATAGAAGATGGCAATAAAATAGTGAAATAGTGTTCAGGGAAAGTCTTCAGACAAGATGTGAGGTTTAGTACCACTAATAAATACTGTGATCTGCTAAAAATCTATTTTCCAATTCATTTTCTAGGTCAGTATGTCAGCCCGTATATCTGCCGTGTCTCCAGTGCGGAGGCGAGCGAACTGCAAACATTCAGCATGAAACCACCTAATGAAAAATGTGGAGCCCGTAGCAGTGAGGACACAGACAGGAGCGCCATCACTAAACCACAGCGGCCATCTTCCCAACCTGGAGGACACGGCGTCTGTGAGCACACACGAGAATTACTACAGCTCTCAACATGGACCACAGTGCTCACGCAGGCGGGCAGGTCTGGGCCCACGGTGTACACCTGCAGGTCTGGGCCCACGGTGTACACCTGCAGGTCTGGGCCCACGGTGTACACCTGCTGGCTAGAACCTCCCTCACTCACAGTAAGACATCTTAGCAAGTGCAGAAATGTCATGTTCTTTTTCTTTCTCTAATCTTAAAAAATATATATATATATATATATATTATTTTTACATAATTTCCCTCACTAGACTAGGACATAAATACTTAAAAAATACGGATATAATTTTAACTACCGGTAGGCAAAAAGTATGGAAACACCAGTCTGGGATGAGCATTCATTCAGACATTTTATTCTGTAGAACAAACTCAGATCAAAAACATGATACAATAATAAGGTCATTCCAAGTGCTTTCAGAAACACTAAAATAATATTTTTTAATATTGTGGAAACAAAGTAAATATTACTTTTATTGAACAAGCACAGGGAAAACAAATATGGAATCACTCAATTCTGAGGAAAAAAATATGGAATCATGAAAAACAGATAAACAAAAGAACTTTCAAAATACATCACTAGTGTTTAGTTGGACCACCTTTGGCTTTTATAATGGCTCACAGTCTCTGAGGCATGGACTTGATGAGTGACAAACAGTATTCTACATCAATTTGGTGCCAACTCTCTGACAGCAGTTGCCAGATCAGCTTTGCAGGTCAGAGTCTTCTTGTGGACCATTTTTTTCAATTTCCACCACACGTTTTCAATTGGGTTGAGATCTGGACTATTTGCAGGCCATGACATTGACAGAATGTGTCTTTCTCCAAGGAATGCCTTCACTGTTTTTGCCCTATGGCACTTGTCATCTTGGAAAAGTATTTCCAAACATCTGTTCAATTGAAGGAATGAGAAAATTGTCCAAAATGTCAGTATAAACTTGTGCATTGATAGAAGAATTAACCAGTCATCTCCCCAGTGTCTTTGCCTGACATGCAGCCCCATATCATCAAGGACTGTGGAAATTTGGTTGTTTTCTTCAGGCAGTCCCCTTTATAAATCTCACTGGAACGGCACCAAACAGAAGTTCCAGCATCATCACCTTGTCTAATGCGGATTCTTGACTCATCACTGAAGATAACTTTCATCCAGTCATCCACAGTCCATGATTGCCTCTCCTTAGCCCATTGCAGTCTTGTTCTTTTCTGTTTAGGTGTTAGATGGTTTTCTTTTAGCTTTCCTGTATTGAAAGCCCATTTCCTTTAGGCGAATTCTTACGGTTCGGTCACATATATTGGCTCCAGCTTCCTCCCATTTATGCTTCATCTGTTTAGTTGTACTTTTTCGGTTTTCAAGACAAATGGCCTTAAGTTCTTTGTCTTGACGCTTTGAGGTCTTTCTTGGTCTACCAGTACGCTTGGCTTTACCAACCAGTCCATGCTGTTTGCATGTGGTCCATATCTTGGATCCAGCTGACTGTGAACAGCCCACATATTTAGCAACCATGCGTGAAGAGTTACCGTCTTCAAGAAGTTTCACAATCCTCTCTTTTGTTTCAAGAGACATTTCTCTTGTTGGAGTCATGGTTCTTACCACTCCACTTCGTCCAGCCCTCCAAAGTGTCACGACTGCAGGTGTTTTTAACAACAAGCAGATCTAATCTGAGGCAGGTGTCCATTTAGGGAAAGGAAACTGACAGTGTGTGTCCTTATTTTCTACCTCCAATTTGAGTGATTCCATATTTTTCCCTGTGCTTGCTCAATAAAAGTAACATTTACTTTGTTTCCACAATGTTTTTTTAATTTTATTTCTTTTAGTGTTTCTGAAAGCCAACAAGTTGCACTTTGGAATGACCTCATTATTGTATCATGTTTTTGATCTGAGTTTGTTCTACAGAATAAAATGTCTGAATGAGTGCTCATCCCAGACTGGTGATTCTATACTTTTTACCAGGGGTTGTAAAATTACTTAAAACATGTTCAAACATCTAGAAACAAGTTTTAATCTTAGATTTACACAGTGAAAATGTTTAGATATTTACATTAGATCTGAGATGTTTTGCTATTATTTTCTGCAGTGTTCACACAGCCAAACAAGAACTTCAACAAGGCTAAAGATGAGTACACACACACACACACACACACACACACACACACACACACACACACACACACACACACACACACACACACACATTTGCTCACTCAAATCCTCTATTACCACTTCCATTCAGTTTTCTCCTTTGATCTCCATCTCTCTCTACACACACACACACACACTGCAAAACTCTATAAAAAATTCTTTGAAAACTTTAATACCACTAACAAGATTTCCTTCTTGAGTGTTTTAATAGCTCAAACTACCCTGTCAGCTTGCGTCTTCTTCTGCAAGACAGTTTCAAATCTCCGCTGAGATTTGCCCCCGACGTGAGAGAATCATTAGTGTCACAGTCCTGCTCACATGTAAGGATAGAAAACTGTGTCATGTCAGAAAATAATTGGTGTCTCAGAAATGTTTGGAGGTGAGACGTGTAATGTTCAGAGCATTCTCAAGTCTTCATACCGTAAGACATAACAGACCCTAAAAGATTTCAGTGAACACCAAACCGAACCAAAGCCAACACCGTTATTGCGGGCCACTATAAAGCATCACGCTGTGTGGGTCTAATATTAGACTCGTGAACACTGATGCATCAACATCACAACATTTGGTTAACATTCTTATAACAGAATGCTGTTCTCTGTTTACACACACACACACACACACACACACACACACACACACACACACACATACACACACACACGTGCAGAGAGTGAGTGGTGCCACCAGTGTGACGTGCCAATGCCAGTTCCAACTGTGCTCTTCTGTGCTCTGATGTTCCAGACGTGGGTGGAGTGCTGTGGAGAGAAGAAGTGAGGGTGAGACAAACCTCCCCAACCCACACATCACTGGCACACGCTTCACGCCACCATACCAAACACACGAGGGCTTCACGCCAGCATACCAAACACACCAGTGCTTCACGCCAGCATACCAAACACACGAGTGCTTCACGTCACCATACCAAACACACGAGTGCTTCACGCCAGCATACCAAACACACGAGTGCTTCACGCCAGCATACCAAACACACCAGTGCTTCACGCCAGCATACCAAACACACGAGTGCTTCACGTCACCATACCAAACACACGAGTGCTTCACGCCAGCATACCAAACACACGAGTGCTTCACGCCAGCATACCAAACACACCAGTGCTTCACGTCACCATACCAAACACACGAGTGCTTCACACCAGCATACCAAACACACGAGTGCTTCACGCCAGCATACCAAACACACGAGTGCTTCACACCAGCATACCAAACACACGAGTGCTTCACGCCAGCATACCAAACACACGAGTGCTTCACGTCACCATACCAAACACACGAGTGCTTCACGCCACCATACCAAACACACGAGTGCTTCACGCCAGCATACCAAACACACGAGTGCTTCACGCCAGCATACCAAACACACGAGTGTGTCACGCCAGCATACCAAACACACGGGTGTGTCACGCCAGCATACCAAACACACGGGTGCTGCAGGACGCCAACCACGGCTCCGGGACAGCCGGTGACCCCGAGCAAAGCCTCAAAAAATGACGTTCATGTCCATTTTTACTGGATCTATATTAGACCAATCACATCAGACTCTCACCTGCCAACATCCAGCCGTCCTTCTTTACCTGTGATCAGTCTCACACAGTTTATATCAGGGTTTTAGGCCAGGCAGGTTTACACAGCACTGTAGTCACTGTTGTAGGTGCATGAATGTTTAACTGGATTTTTTACAGCTAAATTACAGACCATTTCAGTGGCTGAGTGGTTGCTTGGGCCTTGATCTCCAGACACAACACACATTTCACCTAATTTACAGAGTCTATGATATAAAGAAGCAGTCGATCAACACATTACAGTCTCTACAATCCACCACCTGCAAAAGCAATACAACTGCTCTTCCATTTCACACATATTGATATCTGATCACTGTTGGAATCACTCAATTCAGGAGCTTTTTTTGCAGTCCCAACTGCAAAGCTCTCCCTAAAGCAGAGAGGCTTCCTCTAATGTATTGATTATTGATTGATAAATAAGTCACAGTGGAGAATTTATTGAATGAAGAAGCTTTTCAAAAATCCTGACCCTTTACATGCAAAATACAGCAGAGATATGTGGGACAAATTATATTGGATCTGTAATTCAACACTACAAGCCGTGTGTGTGTGTGTGTGTGTGTGTGTGTGTGTGTGTGTGTGTGTAATCAAAGGCAGACAGGGACCCCTGAAGGGTCAGGACAGCAGGAGGCCAGAGCTTTTTGCTTACTAGATCCTCAAGAGTGCAGCTTCGCCCGGCAATTAAAAGTTGAACACAGACAGTCCTTCCCATCACACGTTCCCCACAAACCCCAGCGCTGGAGTAGAAGCTCCCCGCACCAGAATTTCAATGACTTCATTTTTGTAGCCATTTGCAAAAAAAAAAAAAAAAAAAAAACACACAACAGAGAAGGATGTGCGAATGGGCCAGACTCATCAGTGTGAGCGGAGTCCGCACAAGGCCCGGAATTGTAATGTTACCATTTGAAGGTGTCCTAAAACATTCAGGCGTGCGAATGTTGCGAAGGTTAATGTGAAATTATTCAAACGTATTCGTATGCAAATCGTTCCGGCCTTGCGCAGCTGACAACGTCGAACAGAGGCATGTCCAGCTCCCACTGACTGCTGCAATACATCATCTAGCTTTGCCGTTCCTGCGGTTCAGAGTGTGAGCGTGAGAGGACAACACTGGGATAGAAAAGGAGAAGGAAAATTGAGTGAGTAAAAGCCGCGTTTGTGGCCGACAGCCTGGGATCCTTCCGTGCTGAGAAAGCAGACGGCACCTTAACGAAATGAGAGAGGGAGCTTCAGGCTGGACGTAAGAGGGAGAGAGAATGAGGAATGTGTGTGTCGGGTGGGTGGGGGAGGGGTTAATATAAAACACATAGATAAATCACCTGATCGCATTTCCAGTCCTTTCCAGTCCTTGAATTATGATCTATACAGCCAGCAGTGTGAGGGCTGTCAGATCTACAGCACCCGGTTCCCTGCCCCTCCCACCACCTCCGGGAGGAGAGCAGGAGGAGAACAGGAGGAGAAGAGGAGGAGCGCTCCGTGTATATCTGTGATGGAGAGCGCACCAGTCTGATCATGTCACACATATGCTCGGACTTGTTCCCATGTTCCTCGAGCGGAACATTTCCCATAATGCTCTGCTGCTCAACTGAACCCTGAAAACAAGATGATGAAAATGAAACAGCAGCAGGGCCTTCCCCTGCTGTCCGAGCCCGGCCTTCAGTCACGGCAGCCTTTTACATTAATACCACTGCTGAGAAGATCTTGGATATCCTACTGGAGCCACTGCATGATACTCCGTTAAAGGTCCAATCTAGAGATGCTAGTTTTTCGTACCACAGAAATGGGCTCTGAGCACATGTACAGCAGTGCCATGAGTTTTGTACACAGGTTTTGAGGAACCAACATCTGTAGAAGGCTAAAAACAAACAACAGAAAAAATGCACCCACAACTGGGGCAACTGGAATGTTGTTTGGGTAATTGCAGACAGGGCCTTTAATATCTGTACAGCTGGGAACATGCATTGTTAACCTCTTTCTTATCTATAATGGCATGAGAAGGTTGCTATTTGTGACTCCAGATATCTGAAGGATATCTGGCTGGTAACAGTATTGGGGGATTATTAGTGATTCAGTAAATCCTAACTGCACTCAGAAATTTCAGTGGCCGTGTTTTAGTTTTGTTTTCATTACTGGGATAATGGATGCAACACTGGGTCACAATGTACAATTAAGATATGGCTTTGGCTTTCATGGCCTTATTTTACCATTGGGGGTGTCAGGCGGAATTGGGCTGGAATATCACCAGCAGCAGTGATAGTGGCTTAAATCACTGTTCTATCACTGTTCTATCACCTGGGGAGCTTGGCAGGTCTGGCTAGATTCCAAACTGCAGCTGGGTGCTCAGCGTCTTTAATTGTCCCCTTGAAATATTACAGTTGCTGCAGTAATAAGAGGAGAGGTTTCATACCTGCAGAGTTCTGGAGACGACTGCACCATGCCGGTAGCACGATCTCCACGCCATGGTAAACGTTTCAACAGTTTAAGTAGTGGTGAGATTGCTAGGGACACAAAATATTGTGATGGGTCTATTTACATTTTGTGCTGTGGTCTACAAGAGGGGTGCCATTTGCAAATTTGGTTAATGTAACCAAATTGAACCAAGTGAAAAGACTAGTGATGCCCCTGTGGTGAGTTTTAACAGTTTTACAGATTGGGACCCACTCAGACCGTTTTAAGTAAGTAAAGTAAGTAAAATACATTTATATAGCACTTTTCACAGGCACAAGCCACAAAGTGCTTTACAACGGAAAATAAAATAAAATAAATCAAAGACACAAAAACACACACTATAAAACAGAAATAAAATACAGTGTACAAGGTCAACGGCTGCAACCTCCACCACTAACTAAACGCCTGCGTAAAAAGGAAAGTCTTTAGCTGTTTTTTAAAAGTATCTACAGTGTCAGCTGATCTTAAATGTGGAGGAAGTGTGTTCCACAGTTTTGGAGCAACCACCTTAAATGCTCGGTCTCCACGAGTCTTTAGACATGAGCGTGGCACAGACAGTAAACTCAGGTTGTTTGACCTGAGTAATCGTGATGAAGTGTAGGGGTGGAGCAGGTCAGCGACATACACAGGAGCTGTGTTGTGTAGTGCTCTGTATGTTAAAGTTAAAATCTTGAACTGGATCCTGAATTCTACAGGAAGCCAGTGTAAGGATTTTAAAATGGGTGTTATGTGAGACCGTCTGCTTGACTTGGTCAGTAACCTCGCTGCAGCGTTTTGAATTATCTGTAAACGTCCACGAGCTGATACACTGAGAGATGAAAACAAGGCATTACAGTAGTCTATGCGAGATGAAATAAACGCATGGATCAGCATCTCTAGATCTGCTGTTGAAACCATAGATCTCAGTTTACTGATATTTCTCAAGTGGAAGAAACAGGATCTTGACAGCTGTTTAACATGAGAATCAAATGCTAAAGACTGATCGAAGATAACTCCCAGATTTCGGAGGCTAGTGTGGACAGCAGAGGAAAGAAGCCCAAGATTTTGCTTAATCGTTTGACTAAGCCTATCAGGAGCAATGATCAATACCTCAGTCTTGTTGTCATTTAGCTGTAGGAAGTTATTTGAGGTCCATTCTCTGATTGATTGAAGACAATCTAATAGCCTAGACAAACTATGAACCTCACTTGGTTTAAAAGAGAAATAAAGCTGAATATCATCAGCAAATAAATGATAGGAAATATTAAAACTATTTAAAATCTGCCCCAAAGGTAACATATACAAAGAAAACAACAAAGGCCCTAAAACTGAACCCTGTGGAACCCCACAGGTTAATGGGGTTGCCTCAGACGTGTAATCTCCCATCGTAACTGAGAAACTTCTCCCAGTGAGATAAGAAATAAACCAATCAAGTGCTGTTCCAGATATGCCCACCCAGTCACGTAACCTATTTATCAGTATTTCATGATCAATGGTATCAAACGCAGAACTGAGATCCAGCAGCACCAACACAGAGCAGTCACCAACATCAGCAGACATTAAAAGATCATTTGAGACCCTCAGGAGAGCAGTCTCTGTAGAATGCCTCTTCCGAAACCCAGATTGTAAAGAGTCGTAGCAATTGTGATTTTCTAAAACTGTAATCAGTTGGTTTGCCACCACCTTCTCTAAAATTTTGGATAAGAAAGGAAGCTTAGATATAGGCCTATAGTTCTTAAGCACAGCCGGGTCTAAATTTGATTTCTTTAAAAGAGGCTGAACAGTGGCGTGTTTAAAATAAGATGGAAAGCAACCTGTTAACAGTGAGGAATTTACAATGGCCAATATAGCAGGGCCAACGGTAGGTAAGACCTTCAACAATAATGAAGAGGGTATCACATCCACGGAGCTACTTGATGGCTTTAGCCTCACAATTACATCCAGCAGATCATCTAAGCTGATAGGCTGAAAGGAATCCAAAACAGTAAGAGAAGGTGGGCGGCTAGAAGAGGAAACACCTGCCACTGGCTTAATGCTGGACCTAATGTCCATGACCTTCTCCACAAAAAACACATGAAACCTATTACAGTCATTGACTGAAAGACATGGCAGCGCTACAGGAGGAGGAGCTACAATATTGTTTATGGTATTAAATAAAATCTTTGTTTTAGTTAGTCAGGAGGCTTAACATCCATTTGGAAATGAACTGGTCTATTGTGTGTTTTGAGAAAGTCAGCTTACTAGTATCTCAGATACGTTAATATGCTGAGACCAACCCTCCCCCACATACAGGACCTGCGCCACACACACACAGCATTGTCTGTCAACGTGCTGACTGCCCTGTAAACTGCTAGGAAGGAGGAGTCCAGGTCCAGGTCAGGCGTGATCAGGCGAGAGTTCCCACCATTCAGGGTGTTACTGCCACAAGCCTGTAGTCACTCAGTCAGGTTCTTCTGTCCTTCCTCTCCTGGGATTGGAGGAACAACAGAGCAGAAGCAGCCTGGCACTGTGCTGCGTCTGGTCGGTGAAGAATATGGTGTGTGGGTCACCTGTGCTGTAGAGCGGGTGGAGATGGCGGTAAACTGCTTTTAGTGATAAATTCAGTCCTGCTGCGTAACCTTGCACACAACCTGTACCTCATCTCAATATTAGCTGTTGCTCTTGGTCACAGATCCATAGCAACAGTGCCTTGCATTACACAGACACAGTTCCCCTCACCTTTAGAGGCAAAGCTTTCATCTAGAGAGAGCCGGGCTATTTATACGAAGTGGGTCAGGATTCAGTACCAGAGGCAACAGGGAGAGGTAGGGAGTTCATTTTAAGTAAGGCAGAAAAAGTGCTCTAGTGTTCTTAACAGGTGTACAGCACAGACATTTGAGCATTTAAGTGCTCTGGTTAAAATGCTACGTCAAATTGAGAAGTGTTGTTAAATTAAGTCCTGAGTGAATACGCCATTCTGTGGTGAACAAGCAAACCATTCATATAAAGATGTGCACTTCAGCATACACTAACATCTATAAGGACCTGTAAGGACCGGTATGGACCGGCTCAGGATTGAGAAACACAGGAAAAAAAAAAGTGCACATGTGCATACACACACACACTCATGCGCACACATCCACGCGTCTCCCTAGATCGTTGGTTGCCAGCACGGTGGCTCTCGGCGCAGGCCAGCCCACCGGCGCCGACTAACCCGCTGGGTGGGAGTGGTCTCCCCCGCTGGGTGGGAGGGGTCTCCCCCGCTGGGTGGGAGGGGTCATACCTCCAGTAATCCTCCAGCATAACTTCCTCCCGATGCTCGTCCTAGCTGGCGAGAATGAGGCTCCGAGCTGCTGAAGTCATCCGCCTATCAGCCTCCATACTGCTGCGTTACGGACAGGGTGCCTCGTTACGCTAACACAGGCACAAACTGCTGCCTAGTTGCTCGACCTTTGACCTCTACCTGCTCAGCCAGTGACAGGTGTTTATAAAGCTATTTTGCCCCACAGAGCTGAGTTTTCTTGCTACGTTGTGATCCTTGTGTTCACAGGCTACGTTCTGAGGCACAGGCATGCCTGGCTAGCCACGTACGCGTATCTTTTGTTCGTTGATCTCTTTAGAAGGTTTAATTCAGGCTTTGTATCAGTGTAAACACGTAAATACGAACGCGGGCGTCTGTGAAGTGTCTGTGAACTGCACTTTACAGGAGAGCGCCTGCTCCACGGCTGATGGCCTGCGGTGTCTGGCCTCTAGCTGACCACACACTTCTCTTGTTCTCCCAACCCCAGGATTACAGATCCACTCATTATCGTCCAATCTCCCCCTGCAGCTCTGCACTCCCCACAGGCACCTCCTCTCCTCTCCTCTCCTCTCCTCTCCACTCCTCTCCTCTCCTCTCCACTCCACTCCACTCCACTCCACTCCACTCCTCTCCTCTCCTCTCCTCTCCTCTCCTCTCCCTTCCCCTCTTCTCCTCTCACCTTTAATTGGCTCCACGGCTGATGGCCAGCAGCCTGGTGCTCCTTATGCAATCTCACCGCTGGTAATGTCTTCCTGCTGGAACTGTCTCATGGGAGTGTCTCAAGAAACACAGCGGCTAAATTAACGTGTTCCGAAGAAAAGGAAGCGCTTAGGCTACAGGGCTGCCAATTTCCCCCCAAACACACACACACACACACAGGCCAAGCTGCCCTGCAAGGAGCCACAGGACTGGCACTACTGCAGCAGATAAATGCCAGGGGCACGTGTATAGTGTACAGGACTGTCTGGGGTGCCTGATGAGACGCACCTGTTTGCCAGAGAGGAGAAGACAAACACTACCTTTAATAAATGAACAAAACACCATACTTGGAGAAAAAATGCAGGTGCCAAACACTGGTGAGGAGGAACCCTGAACGAGCCCTGAATGAGACCTGAACGAGTCCTGAACGAGCCCTGAACAAGCCTTTCCTCCATACTCACAGGATGAGCTGCAGAGAACACAGATTCAACACCTGCAGAGCAGTCACACTTACTGTATAGTCACTGTCATTTATAAAACCATATACATTTATTTATAAGGTTCAAAAACCATGGACACAAATCATCCCCCTGCTTCCAACACAAGCAAACGTCTAGTTCATCTATAACAGGAGTGATTCAGTCATAAATATGGAACCTTTGCATAGGCACATAACCCTCTGTGATCCAGAGGTCATTCTTGAGGTCTAGACATCTAGAATCTACCAGCCAAAACACTCTGGAAGCCTTTGGAGTCGGTGCTGGTATTACACAGCATAAAAACAACACGCTCTGCTGCATGTACACCCCGTGTTTACGCATTTAGCATAAACAGTCTTATGCTGATGCATAAAGAGGACATAAAGGCTGTTTTGGGCTTTTGATGAATAAGGACCGAGCCGGGGGGCGGAGTCAAGAGGAACATCACACTGCAGCTGCAGCTCATCCAGCAGGAGCCTCGGAGGTCTCGGAGGTGCAGGGGTGTTAAGGGCCCGTCCCCTCGCGGTCCGGCCCTCGGCTGAGCGGAGCCTGCGGGAGGGCCGAGCTGGCCAGGATGGCGCCCAGGCGAGGACGGCCCTGCTGGGGCGGGAGCGTGGCGGAGGGGGGCGGGGCCGGCGCGGCCAGCTCCGCCTCCGTCTTCCTCTCGCCGGCGTCCTCCAGCAGCAGACGCACGGCGGCGGAGAAGGTCACACGGGGGTCGGCGGCGGGGAGGGGAGGGCACTCACAGCCGGCCCGGATCTCGAGAGCCTGCGACAAGAGACAGGTGGAAGACTTGACCTTTGACCAATTACTTAACCTTTGTCTTTTGACCCATGACCTTACAACCAACACCTGGATGGAGGATGGAGGATTTTAACACCAATGGGAGGAGAAGCATAAAACACAGACCAGGCAGCTCTCCGCAGATGGTCTGATCAGCCTGACGACCTTCTGACCTTCTGTCTGAGGACACAAGTCAGCTTTTTAAGAAACGCATAGGAAGGGGAGGTGGCACTTTGCCTCAGCGGTGAAAGAACACCACGTCTGTACGAAGCGTTAAGTGGAACAGTGATGTGGTGACCGGGGGGAGGGGGGGGGGGGGGTCTGCAGTGAAATGCTTAATGCGGAAGCCGTTTCTGATCAAACCTTCATTCGGAACAATCTCCCTGGAGAAACGAATCAGACGCTGCTCTTCACACAAACTCTTTTCATTAGTTGGGGAGAGAGACAGATTTAAGGAGGGTGCAGATGTTTGAAGATCAGGTCATTAGAGGGAACTCACAGCGCCGAACAAATATATAAATGCAGAAGCTCTTGATCTAAGACCCTCATGTCCAAAGTGAAGAGGGAACAAGTGCCCACGGGAACATATTAGAGCAGCACAGCCGCGGTGTGCCCACTAGGTGCTCAAGATTGTGTGGCCAATTAAAACACAAACATCATTTATATACGGCAATGAGTCAACAGATCAGCTAGGAACGTCTGTAGCGTCACAAAGGGAGCGTGTGCTGTGACTGACAAAACATCCGTTAAGTCAACAAGCCACGTTTCTGTACCGCAGAAGAACCGAAGAACAAGAGAACAAACAAAAGTGCATTAAGAAACAATTTAGAAGAAAACACGCGCGACATTGGGCAGAAACGTCACCACTTAGGTGTGTGGGCGGTTCTGTTCATGATGGTGTAAAAGGATTCTTCATCTAAAACTGTTTTATTTTAGTGTCTGAACAGGAGTAAGCACGAGTCTATGTTAGCTAATGTGTTTCTGTTGGCTGATGGAGAGAGAGAGAGAGTTAGAGAGACAGACAGAGAGAGAGAGAGACAGAGACAGAATGAATCCCCACTCGGAACAGAATGGTCTTCCACTTGACATCCCCACAGCAGAGCGGAGTCTGTGGGTCAGAAGGCCATTCTTACACAGCACTTCCAGTGTCTGCCAGGAGTCACGTTAGCTATACCCAACATCAGAGATCCACTTTAACACTTTGTGGAAAAGAACCACAAAACAAGCCACAGTCAGACTGGCTGGACTGTTAGTGGCACTGACAGCCATTTTTGTTCAAGTGAAAGCACAATACAAAAAACTCTATTATAATAAAAAAAATACTTAAGAAATAATGGAACCACAATAATGCTGCAAAAGAACACTCACGTGAGCACACAAACACAGAAACAAACACACACACACACACAGATATGGCGACACACACATGGAACACACACACACACAATTGAACACAGTCACACGAATACGAGGACAAACACATGAATGAACACACACACGCGTGTAAACGCACCGACATGAGTGAACACACACACACACACACACACAGAAGGCTGATGGACAATTAATGTCTTCACCATCTGTTCCCCCTGTGTTTGAGGCCCGTGAGTGGCAGTGTGGAGGCAGAACTTACACACCACAACGGGTTCAGGTTGAAGGTTAAATAAGCCCCTGTGAGTCATACACACACACACACACACTTATGTACATGCATGCACACAGACCCACAAACGCCACACACACAACCACATACACGCACACGCATGCTCACATACACACACACACACACACGCTCACATACACACACTTACTTCCCAGCCACCTCCACTACTTTGCATTGTATATTAAACAGGCAGTTTGTGGAGTCAGCGAGGTGTGACAGCAAGAGAGGACAGTGAATGTTCCTGGAAATGAGTGTCCCCCACTCTCACCCCCCTCTCACTCCCTCACCCCCCTCACCCCACTCTCACTCCCTCACCCTCCTCACCCCACTCTCACTCCCTCACCCCACTCTCACTCCCTCACCCTCCTCACCCCCCTCTCACTCCCTCACCCCCCTCACCCCACTCTCACTCCCTCACCCTCCTCACCCCACTCTCACTCCCTCACCCCACTCTCACTCCCTCACCCTCCTCACCCCCCTCTCACTCCCTCACCCCCCTCACCCCCCTCTCACTCCCTCACCCTCCTCACCCCACTCTCACCCCCCTCACCCCACTCTCACTCCCTCACCCTCCTCACCCCACTCTCACTCCCTCACCCTCCTCACCCCACTCTCACCCTCCTAACCCCACTCTCACTCCCTCAACCACTCTCACCCCCCTCAACCCACTCTCACCCTCCTCACCCCACTCTCACTCCCTCACCCTCCTCACCCCACTCTCACTCCCTCACCCCACTCTCACTCCCTCACCCTCCTCACCCCCCTCTCACTCCCTCACCCCCCTCACCCCACTCTCACTCCCTCACCCTCCTCACCCCACTCTCACCCTCCTAACCCCACTCTCACTCCCTCAACCACTCTCACCCCCCTCAATCCACTCTCACCCTCTCACCCCCCTCACCCCACTCACCCCCTCAACCCACTCTCACCCCCCTCAGTCAACTCACCCCCCTCAACCCACTCTCACCCCTCACCCCCCTCACCCACTTTCACCCCCTCAACCCCTCACTCCCCTCAACCCCTCTCTTTCTTTCTCTCTCACTCACTCTCCCTCCCTCCCTCCCTCCCTCCCTTCCTCTCTCTCTTTCCATCTCCCTTTCTCTCCCTTGCTCTCTCTCTCCGCCCCTCTTTCTCCCCCTCCCTCCCCCCCTCCCTCCCTCCCTCCCCCTCCCTCCCTCCCTCTCCCTCTCTGTCAGAACGAGCTCTTCATCCAGGGGCCCATGGGGGTGCAGGTGTGCGTGTCTCCACCAGCAGGACAGGGAAGATGCTGCTGGTTCTCATCAGCAGAACAGATGCTGATGGAGGCAGCTGGGATCTCGGGCCAGAACATGTTGAGCCACGGCAGATTCAGAACAGCAGCGCCGGCTGAACGACAACAGCTCTCATGGGTCCGGACGTAACGGAACCAGAGAGGGGAGGACATCGGGACAACCAGAGAGGGGAGGACATCGGGACAACCAGAGAGGGGAGGACATCGGGACAACCAGAGAGGGGAGGACATCGGGACAACCAGAGAGGGAAGGACATCGGGACAACCAGAGAGGGGAGGACATCGGGACAACCAGAGAGGGGAGGACATCAAGACAACCAGAGAGGGAAGGACATCAGGACAACCAGAGAGCGAAGGACATCGGGACAACCAGAGAGGGGAGGACATCGGGACAACCAGAGAGGGGAGGACATCGGGACAACCAGAGAGGGGAGGACATCATCATTTGAAAACTCACCTCTTCCAGATAGCCTACAGCTAAGCAATATTTGTTTTAATTTGTTTTATTGGTCATTTTAGTTCTGTAATACTGTATTTTGATCTACTTTTTACTTTTCTATGCTTTTATTACCTGTACAGTGTCCTTGGGTTTCCTGAAAGGCGCTTCTTAAATAAAATGTTATTATTATTATTATTATCGGGACAACCAGAGAGGGGAAGACATCGGGACAAACAGAGAGGGGGAGGACATCAAGACAACCAGAGAGGGGGAGGACATCAGGACAACCAGAGAGGGAAGGACATCAGGACAACCAGAGAGGGGAGGACATCAGGACACAGACAGACAGCAGCGCGGTAGAGAAGAGCAGCACCAACTCGCTCTGAACGCTGCCAAACACTTTAAACATCAAAGCTCTTTAAGAGGAAACGGCACCACCTGCAGGTCACCGCTGTTTAGCGTCTTTAATCAGCAGATGGGACGGCTGAGCAGTCACTTCATTAAGCCGCGTCCACAGAAGACCCAGAAGCTCCTCTGGACCTGAACTTCCACAGGTACTCCAGGGGCCCCAGGGCCTTGGGAGAGGAGAAGGTCCTGTGTGTGCTGCGCCCATCACACTACATAACCAAGCCTTTCTAAACGCTATGACCACAGGCCCACATTTCCACTCTTGTGGCCTGTGTGTGTGTGTGTGTGTGTGTGTGTGTGTGTGTGTGTGTGCTGCTGGTGGTGGTGGTCTCCAGACGTCTCATTAGTCTGCGTCTGGTCTGGAAATCTCAGACAGGCCGGGGAGCTCCTCCCCCTTTCCTGCTTTGAGCTACGTTAGCGCACTTCATCACCCATAAAGAGCAACAGTGACCACAATGGCGGTCTTGCTCGTGAGCTCCCACAGCCCTGAACACGGGGCACAGCTACAGGCAAACGGCTCCCTGACGACCCCAGTTGCCCTGATGACCCCAGTCGCACCAACGACCCCAGTCACCCTGACGACCCCAGAGCTGACACACACAGCAAACATAAAGTTGTCTCAGCAGGGATGACAACGACACATTCTGGTTTGTTGTTGTGTTTTCAATAGCGACAAAGATATTTTTTTTAAGTGAGAATATCAATTTTTAACAGCACAACCTAGAAGCTAGATTTATAGTCAGGAAAATATCGTCTTTTATTGATAATGTCAAGCCCAGGATTTTCAAACACACCACACAGAAATAAGCACCAGACTCCAGGCACTCCGGGCGTCTTTTTCTCCAAACAGTCCCACTTCTCAGCTGCCGTCAGCAGCTTGACTGCCGTATTTCAGCGGAGGAAGATGGTGAGTTACGAGCACACAGCGCACACAACGTAGCGTCCTGCTAATTGGATATCTAACTTCCTCGCTCATTTGCCTGGTAACTGCGACATATTTGAATACGATTAGTTAAAACAAATTGAAAACAGTGGAGAAACACTGCTTAATCAAAAACGTTTTTTAACTGTAGCAGAATATTTTATGAAAATAAAACGGCCATATGCTGGAAATCTGGCCAATTTAGAGTTTCTGTGCTTTTGTTAAACTGCTAGCACATGCGGGTCCTGAAGGACTTCAAGCAACCAAGATAATGTGAGATGATGGTTTTCTTTGTTTCCATACTGCTTACACCGAAGTGAAGACCATAGTGAGGTCGCTGCTGCTACCACAGGGAGAAGGTGGTAGAACTGTTTACGTGTGTGTGTGTGTGTGTGTGTGTGTGTGCGTGTGTTACCTCCGGGATGAGTCGGTCGAGGTTGGAGATGCGGCTGCGGTGAGAGGGGTGTGTGGACAGCCACTCGGGGGCAGCAGGCAGTCCTCTCATCTGATCAGATAACTCCATCTGCTGCCAAAAAACAGGCCCCGCCCTCACATCTGCACAGGCCTGGGGGGGGGGGCAGTGTTCAGTATTCATAAAACAATCTGCATGAGCCACTAAAGCCAAGCAAGGCCACGCTTTCTGCAGGACACCCTCCACAACGCCGTCCAGGCCGCCGTCTCTCACTGCGGTGTGACGAGACGTGCTAGTCTGTGCTGGTCGGGGACCTCTGGGCGCTCAACGCACCGCGCTGGCCGCTGAAGCACTCGAGCCGCGCTGGCCTTCTGCCTCGACCCACACACACTTATTAAAAGCTGCCGGCCTCGCATGGTTTCCCAGGCAACACGCCGGTGTCTGGGGCAGTGGGCGAGAAGGTGTGAGCGGAGGAGCGTCCGTTAGCCAGTGGGAAAGCAGAGCTGTCCATAACGCCTGACAGTGGCCAACTACACGTGTGCAAACACTGCCATCTAGTGGCCATTGAGGATATGGCATTGGTCATAATACAATATACTGCACGATTTGCCAACGCTACTGCAACTATTACTAAAGGGTTTCACGAACACCCTTCTCTGCAGTCATCTCCTCACACATTCCAACTGCATCAATTATTACTGGAATTTTACATACTGGCATATCATTTCTGACTAACATTTAAACTGAAACTAATTTAAATTATACACTTCAATTATTCAAACAGTTTTGAATAATGCTTATTCATACACTATGAAAATCATTTGCTTGTGCAGAAGCCTGACTGTAGTTGGATAGTGCAGAGGGGCGGGGCTACCTTAGCGGCCCTGACTGTAGTTGGATAGTGCAGAGGGGCGGGGCTACCTTAGCGGCCAGCCTGACTGTAGTTGGATAGTGCAGAGGGGCGGGGCTACCTTAGCGGCCAGCCTGACTGTAGTTGGATAGAGCAGAGGGGCGGGGCTACCTTAGCGGCCAGCCTGACTGTAGTTGGATAGTGCAGAGGGGCGGGGCTAACTTAGCGGCCAGCCTGACTGTAGTTGGATAGTGCAGAGGGGCGGGGCTACCTTAGCGGCCAGCCTGACTGTAGTTGGATAGTGCAGAGGGGCGGGGCTACCTTAGCGGCCAGCCTGACTGTAGTTGGATAGTGCAGAGGAGCGGGGCTACCTTAGCGGCCAGCCTGACTGTAGTTGGATAGTGCAGAGGGGCGGGGCTACCTTAGCAGCCAACCGCAGTGCGACCTGGTCGGCTTCTGCTTCCAGCCTCCTGCTGTAGGGGTGATCAAACAAGTACTGAGAGAGAGAGAGAGAGAGAGAGAGAGAGAGAGAGAGAGAGAGAGAGAGAGAGAGAGAGAGAGAGAGAGAGAGAGAGAGAGAGAGGAGGGAGAGAGATCCCTCAGTCCACTGCTGCATTCAGACTGGCTCAGATAACAACTGTGGTGATGGGTAGAAGGGATAGACATATAAAGAGAAAGAAGAGAGGAAGAGAGTAAGAACACAAGCCCAACAAAACAGACGAGGGCCGAGGGAGGACAGAGGCAGAACAAAAGGTTCCATCACATTGAAAGTGTGTTGGACTGCAATTAAAGTCGGCATTAAAACACGGAGTGACTTACAATTATTACTAAGGAGTGGTGAGATACCGCCATCGACTACCCAGAACGCTGCTTCAAACCCACACAGAGATGGGACCATTGACTTTAGAATTGGAGTGCTCAGAACACAAAGAGCCATGTAGCTGAATTGCTTGTGGCCCTAACGGTGGTCTATATGGAGCGATAATTCACTTTTAAAAGACACTTTTTTTTAAAGAACAAATACTGCACAATCACTATGCAGAGGAAATAGCGGTTAAAACACACCCGAATGTTTCTGAATTCAGAATGAATGACTGGGTTTCAATTAACACTGAACAATTACAGCACACTTGGCTTCATTCACAATTGCTGTTGTCATGGAGAGGTGTTATGGAAACTGAGCGGTTAAGGGCAAGATGCCGTATCTGTGGAAGAGGTGTGTTTGTTCGGCTGGTTGCGGGGACTTCATGGACTCTTTCACCTGGCAGACAGGCGGGTCTCACCTGAACCAGTTTCCCTTGGATCCAGTGGCCCAGCACGGCGAGACTGTCTCGAGGACAAATGGCCCATATCATCGTCAAGAGGATAAGAGATAACAAGTCCACAACATGCGACATACTGGCCTGCTCAGCCTGAGAGAGAACGTGAGAGTGAGACAGACAGACAGAGAGCACATTAATTAATTCTTTACATTTTATCACCTTTTTTTGACAGGCCAATTATGTGAAAACACTTATGAAAACAAAAAGAAAACTCTAACAGTTACAAATTAACTAAGATAAAATAAATTATTACCACCACCGAATTAAAATACCATTATGCAAATCACGGCAAGTGACAGCCCAACAATCAGGCCTTTGTCTGCGAGTGGCTCGGCGAGCCGCATTAGCAAAACTGTGCCGCAATGCAGATGGCACGGGCGCTCCGTGCCACCTCGCGGAGCCATCAAACCGCTCGCGACCAAGCGGCGGGGCGCGTGAGCTTACATGCGCTCGCGACATGGTCTCGAGGTTCATGGACGGGCAGCGCACGTCTGAGAAACACACAGACGCACTTCAGACGCGTCGCCCGGGGAGGGGGGGGACATTCGTCGACGGAGATTAAACTCAAACAAGGCCGAAAGACGAGGGCAAGTATTGCTAAAAATGCGACACTGTATCTGCAACCAGGATTGGTTTTATTACATGTACAGAGCAACGGCGTCGTCTGACACAGGACATGAGGTTTCTACACACTACAAGAAAAGTGACAAAAGTCTGTTTAGGATTTGTGTTTGTGAGGAACTTGTGTCTAAAAAAATCTTGCGCGGTGTGGAAGAGAATCGGTGGAGCAGGAACTTGACAGAAAGAGAGAAGAGAAAGAGAGAAGAAGATAGTGTCGCCAGTGCAAGAGCGATGCAATGAATTCATAACAATAAGAATCTCTCCACCCCCTCCTCCAGCTGTAGGGTTTCTTCTGCACTCGTTGCATCCCGGTTTCATATCCGCTATTCACTTCACACGTGTCAAACTGTTAGCAATGAATAAAAACGTGCAAAAGTAGCACTTTTAGAACTACCAAACAGGTTAGGGGTGAAATAGTATATGATAGCTGCCGACATGAAACAAAAAGCAGCATAATTATCACCATACGAGACAGATTATTACAAATAGGCTTTTTTTGTGCGCCCATGTCTGTTTCCACGTCGTTATTACAAGCAGGTCTTTTAGCTCCAGAGAGCTGTGGATGGAGACAGACGAGCAGGCGGTTCCCTCGCTGTCGCGTTCGTGGCTGTGTGCGTGGTAAACCTCACAACCGCTCCTCGCTTCATGCTGCAGCCTGTGCCACGCTGCGCGCGCGACGCTGTCACGCTTCAAACCGCGTCCTCGCGCGCGGCGCAGCTACTGACGCAACAGCGCTGAATCACCGCGCGGGCACCAACACCGCAGTGCCGTAGCCCACTTAACGCAGTTTTAAAGGGGCAAGCCCACTTCGGCTCGATTTAACAGTGGCGCACAGATGAAAGCAAAACATGACGTGGGCGCAAATACAAAAAAAAAACGTGCAGTTTAAAGCCAACGCTTAGCGTCTGAGGCAAAATGTAACAAGAAAACTAGGGGTCAGTATGGAATACTAACGAAGCGCTAGAAGTGAAACAAATTCGCGTATGATACTGAAGAGACCGAGAAGGACACCGTGGAAGTGTTGTGGAAAACACTAGAAGGTCAGGCAGCCCTGTTTGTAAACAAAAAGAGTCCTTAAAGTGAGGCAGCTTCCTATCGGGGCCACTATCGACAACAGCGACAGTCAATGAATGGAGTTCATGTGAAGGGGCGGGACTTACAGCATGACCAATCAGAGCATGGGCCATCTCATGCCCCAGGACAAAGGTCAGCTGATGGACGTCTGTAACAGCATCCAGCATTCCTGTAAACACAAAAACCTTCCCATTCTACCACACACACACACACACACACACACAAAAACAGTCAATATACACTACACTGCAAATACGTAAACACTCAAATATTTAATCATCAATAAAGTAGTCAGTAGTCTCAAGCAACTCCCAAAACACAATACAGTGCAAATGTTTCAGGACACCATTAGATATGTTGTTTCAGCAATGGTATAACGACCATATGTCATTATTTTCCAAGCTCTTTGTTAGAATACAGAAAATACAGTACAGGTACCAGGAGACGACTTCAGAAAACAGGACAATCTCCCCAAAAGACTTAGTACCAATGGAGGTCACTGACCTTTGCTTGTTGAAACCTTTTCTATATTGGTTTTTATGCTGTGTACATAATGCCTACCCTGCTAACTCCGAAGCAAATGCTTCAAAGGAATGACTTCAAATTCAGCTGGCTTGAACTACCCAAAAAACCAAGATGTTACTTGTTGATTCTTTGATTCCCCGAGTGACTCTTTGATTCCCCCGAGTGACTCTTTGATTCCCCCGAGTGACTCTTTGATTCCCCCGAGTGACTCTTTGATTCCCCCGAGTGACCCTTTGATTCCCCCGAGTGACCCTTTGATTCCCCCGAGTGACTCTTTGATTCCCCCGAATGACTCTTTGATTCCCCCGAGTGACTCACAGGCAGAACGAAGGCGTTCATAGCGGGACTGTCTACCACATGGACTGTCCAGGGTACCAAATCGATTCCTTCAATGTCTTGATTCCTCTGAGCCAGGTGCTGCACCAACCGCTCAACCACCTGATGCCGGGGGTCCGAAACAGGAACGAACGATTCCTTGTGCTCCTCCATGCACTGGTTAAGGGTGAAAGGTGAAAGGGTAACATGATTTGCATAAGATATCTACATGAAATAAATAAGGAATAAGAATGAATTTTATCACTTAAATACTGGTTAAAATTATCCAGCAATCATCCAGTAATCTCGTTATCTTTGTGTGTGTGTGTGATGCAGTCCTACCTCATCTGAAGCATACTGTGCCAGCTCTATGAAGCTCTCCCTGCTGAAAACCAGCAGCCTGCTCCTGCCTGTCAAAGGGGACTCCTCAATGTGGGTAAAACAGAACAGCAAGATGACCAGCAGCAGCCCTGACCCAGCACCTGTCAGGTGCCATCGCCGCCGCCACGCCCACTCGCGGAAAAGCTGCTTCTTATTGGCTGGCAAGGACTTCCACCACATCCTGATACTCCTGCCAGAGGGCAGATAAAGTGAATGAGCACATCAGCAGAAGAGTTGCAGCATCAACTAAGGGGACATTCTCATTACATTCATGTGACCTAAATTTAAGTTTATTCATATAACTATGTCTTTCTTTACGTAAAAATCTGTATGACTATAAACGTAGTCATACAGGATAGCTATTCCTCATCCCAACACTCACCCATAACTAACGCCAATTTTTATTAGGAAGGTGAACAACACATTCACATTTCACACATGGAAAACTGCTTACTTTCCCATGTGAAACGTGCCGTATTTGTCAATTGTGATTTTTCACCGCACTCAAAATTTGAGTAAACTCTCCGCATTTACCCATCTGTGCAATTAGAACACACACACAAACACACACTAGTGATTACTAGGGGGCTGTGGTGCACACATGCCCAGAGCGGTGGGCAGCCCTAGCCCGGCGCCTGGGGAGCAGTTGGGGTTAGGTGCCTTGCTCAAGGGCCTCAGGTCTGGGAATCGAACCCACGACCCTCCGGTCACAAGACCAGTTCCCTACCACACCATGACTGCCCCATAACTTATTGAATCTTGTCTTGGAGAGTAAAGATAGTCACTAATCTTCTGAAGTCAAATAAACAAAGGCGGCATGAAATCACAGCACTCTTGGCCTGAGAACAATGACATTTGATATGGCTTGCTGCTGACACTCCTAGTTAGACTGAAGTGGGGACCAGGCATGACTTTTTTTTTTTCAACTGGGCCTTGCTTTTTGAGACATCTCACCTTCCAATTATTATAGCAGCAACCTTTTGGAGAGGTTTGAAGACCAGCAGTACGAGTGGAGCGGGTACGGCTCTATGTCGACCCGAGGTGTGGAACATTGTCCTGGGTATATTTATGCCTGGGAAACTGTGGGGAGGCCGATGAGCATTAATTGCACTTGAGTCAATCAAACTTGCTTTCTGGCAGAAACGACTCGGACAAAACAGTGGAGCTGATTTTAAATCGCAAGCCGAGTATTTCTTGAATAGCTGGAGTCGAGCTGAAGCCCATGGGGAAGAGAGCCGGGCACGGTTACAACACCGTCCTTGAGACGTCTGCTGTGGCCACCGCAGCGCAGATGGAGCGTGTACAGTCCGGAAACTGCTGAGCACCGGTAAAGTTATTATTTGAATTTTGAGAGGACGAATCAAAGCCATTTTGCACGCTTATATGTCCAGATACTTTAATTATCTAGTTAACTTCGATAAACTGACTTACAACCAGATAACCAAACAGCAATAAAGCATTTGTTCATATGATAAAACTGTTAAAATGTTTCGCAACAGAACTATCGCTGTCCACTTAGAATGAAGTAACATATCCAGCTGACATTAGCTCGCTATGCTAGTGCATATCTAGAGCAGACACCAAGTTAACTATCCAGTTTGGTAACTCTAAGAACACTCCCGTTTACGACTCCTATCAGTTTTGTTAAACGCAATTGTAAACCGAAGTCATTTATGTAAAAGATTTCGTTTTCGTCCCAGTAACCCTCGAAAACCTCATCGTCCTAGCGTGGAATTCCAGCTTTGACCGACTACAGGAGACGTGGCGCTACATCAAAAACAATCCGTGGGCGAACTAGACATGCGAGTATGGTTCCGTCGAGCACCCCCAGCACCGAATCCACTTATTAACGCTTAAGAAAAATATGAAATATGTTATAACTTAATAAATGAATGTCAATTTTATTTATTTACAATTTAGATACGCTGTACTTAAGAATTTCACTTGGAACAATGTACAATTAGAAAAACCTAAAAGGCTATTAGAGATCATGTTAAAGTGAAACGCAATATTTCCCACCCCCATCTGAAAAGACAAATAAACATTTCATCTAAAGATTGGGATGAGAAACCAACCACAAGTGTTTACACTACACACACTGCGTCTGACTAACTAGCTAGCTTTGAGTGCAATATGTGCATAAGGTATCTGATGACTACAACACAATTAAGAATGTAGGTATACCATTCCACACAGTAAATGATTAACGGGATGGTTTAATGTAGAAAATTCAAAAACCAAGTTCAGTTCTGCAATAGCTGAAATTCTCCCTGGAGAGTGTGCTCGCCTTTAGGTTAAATGAGTGTCACTGATGCATTTGTCCAGCACCCGTCTGGATAAGAGGCACTTGCGCTTCTGTACTGGGGGATAGGTGGTTTTCAGGACCTGGGGAACACGTCTTCCCTGGGGTTCTGGTTTCAGAGCCGAGCGGCCTCTCTGTAGCACACGTCTCCTCAAAGTCAAAGGCCAGGTCACTGTCCGTTGGCTCAGAGGCAGCGGATATGTGTAAAGGGTACTGGGTCACTGGCTCACGACCAACTGAAAAGGAGATGGTCTCGTCTTGCACGGATTCTTGCTTAACAATGAAACGTGTCATAAACAAAGTTTCCATCTGGACCAGAAATGTCTCTGCCTCTGGTGTCCCTGCGAGAATCTTCCTCAAGGACACCAGCATCTGTGGAAAACACATAAAACTGCAGGTTCTTTTAAACGTATAAGGCCAAACCAGAATCCATTTGTTTAACTGAAGCAGAAACTGTACTAATCATATTTCTGTTCCATTACCTTCTCCAGACAGGTGAGAGAGGAGCTTTTGCAGTAGAGCCTTTCCATGGGTATGCACCTGAAAGAGAACACAACCAGTAGATTACACACCGACGGATAACAAACAGTCCAGTTTGTTGGGCAATAAACCCAAATCCTCACTGAAGCACCGGTTCAGGGCTCACGCTTTATTAAGGGTGGTGCTGGCCCGATGTGAAGATGGAAATGCACTGACCCGTGAGACTGCCTGTATTTGAACACCACCCACTCTGCTCTCTTCATCACTCCCGTCCAATCAGGGAGCTCCGCAGAGACTTCATACTCAAACTTGAAGGGAAGCTCTAAAGCGTACAAGCACATCACCATCTTTATAAAACCATTTTCACAATGTCCTGTCACAAAACACATATGACGTTTTTTCATGCAGAAATCTTATACCAACAGTTCCAAATAGATAAACATCATAAATTATATGTTTACAATAATTTAAATGTTTTGGGAACAATGTTGAAATGTCTTTTGGACAACACACAAAGTCTGCCTTGTAATTGAAGAGATGCTGCATACGCACTCTGAGGACCTGCAGGCCCCGCCTCCTCCTGAACCAACAGGCAGGTGGTCTGGGATTCCGGGGACGGGTTAGTGGGGTTATATGGACTCACAATCATCCCCAGAAATGGAGCTCCTCCCCGAGAGAAATAACTCTGCGAGAGAGCGAGAGAGAGAGACAGAGAGAGAGAAATGTTAGCATCTTAGGAACCTGCTTCATCCCTTCAATGACCCTTCAGACTAGGGATGCACCGAAAATTCGGCCACCGAAAATTTTCGGCCGAAATGGCTTAAATTTGCATTTTCGGTTTTCGGCCGAAATACTTTCATCACCGAAACAACACGGCCGAAACAATGTGTTGTGATGACGCAAGCAAAAATCGCCTGCACGTGTTTATTTGGATAAAGCTAGCAAAAAAGTTTTCCAGTGATGGTGCCAAGGAAAAGGACATTACACCAAAAATTATGGAACTCGTTGCCTTTAGACGATCAGCCGTTCTCTGTCGTAGAGGATGCGGGATTTCGTAGGCTAATAGAGAACATTGAGCCCCGTTATGTTTTGCCGAGCAGACGACATTTCTCAAAAGCGTGTTTACCTGAGCTGTTTAATGTTGTTGCAACTCACGTCACGTTTTTATGAGAGAATTTATATTTATCTTTCAGGCCAGTCAGTTATAATTAAATTTAACTCGTATAAAATACATATATTTATCCTCTCAGATAAAAACGGTCTGGAAGCGAGTTACATTTAATTAATGGTCGGCCATTGTCAGCGTTATCGCCGTTAACGGCCCACCACTAATTTTATTTTATAATATGCATTACTGTAATGTCAGTGCTAAATACATATTTTCAAATCAAATTTTGTAGTTGATTTATTCTTTGAATAGCAATGCTTTGATTTTAGTGAGGTTAGCCATAAATCCAATGTTACTAATAATTGGCATAATGTATTTCGGTGTTTCGGTTTTCGGCTTTCGGCCTTGGTTTCCTCATTTTCGGTTTTCGGTTTCGGCTAAGAATTTTCATTTCGGTGCATCCCTACTTCAGACCCAAAACAACTCTCTTATTTTAAACGTTCTGGTCCAGATGAAGAACTGTCCCATGTGGGATTAACTGTTTCTAGCATTAATCTTTATTGTGTGCTGTATTTACAGTCTGCATCATGCACGTGTGTTGAATCTCTGTGTAGCACTCAGTCTTATACCTGATATTTGGCTTGGGTGTCGATGTCTCTGAGAGAAGGGTTAGGCTCGAAGGCTGGGTGGGAGTGATACCAACCAACAACACTGTGACCTTTGACCTCAAGCAGCTCAGAGGCCTGAGTCTGGGAGACAGGGTCCATTTCACACTGCAGTCCTGTGCTGAGGCTGTTACATGGTTCTGCAGCACAGACCTACACACACACACACACACACACAGACACACACACACACACACACACACACACACACACACACACACACACACACACACACACACACACACAGACAGACACACAATTTACTCTACCTACACACTACCTACCACCACCACAACAACAAATCACACAATAACATCACTAGTAACAATCAGATTTTGTGGTAAACTTTGTCTGTGTTATACACAATTCTAGGCTAGAAATCCAGTCCATGTCAGAAGCATTGAAGTGGCTCGTGCCAGATCTAGTGTCTTACCTTCAATACCTTCTCTTCTTCACTGTAGGATCCACCCAGCAGACCAATCACCTCTCCCATTGAGACATGAGCATGCTGCCAGAAAGAGAACAAAGATCTTTGGAACCTTCAGAAGAACAACGTGAACTTTAGCTGAAGTATCTTCTCTGTTCTTTTCCCTTCATGGTATTATATCAAAGACCTGAGGATCGTATAGTTTCTGAATGTATTAATCAGTTTTGCTTAAATAACATGCCGAATCTCTAGCATAAATGTAATCCAGCATTTACTAGCAGTCTTTTCACCTTCCAGACAGGGTTAGAGTCATACTATATTCTGCACTTATTGTCAGTGTACAAATGTACATCCACTTAAACATTTTTTTAAGTGCTGCATGTTCAAATTAATAGTATCCACAAGATGGCGCCATGTAGTCCCAATCTCTGTGGAGTTCCTGTCCCTAGACTAGACCTACAACTGTCCAAATAGAGTCTAATTACTAGACTGTTTCATCCAGTGGCACTAGTTTCATAATCCAGTCTACAAACAGCTGGATGTAGACCTACCACATCCATGACAACCAGAGCTTCAGCACACACTATAACCCGGAACGGTTCCTGATTTGGAAAGGAAAAAAGTGCCATTAGAAAGTTCACCTTTATGCACTCGTACAACACAAGTACATTTACAAGAAAGTGCATATGGGACAGACTACATCCCCAACCTGTGTGTCCTCTCCAAAAGCCTTGCACGGAATAAGCTGGAATGGGTCAAAAGTGCTGCAAGGCAATAAAAAGAGAGAGAGAGAGAATGACAGTGAGAGAGAGAGAGAGAGAGTGAGAGAGAGAGAGAGAGAGAGAGAGAGGTGTTTAGGTGTTAATGTCATCTTGCTCTACTAGATGAATTCCAGTAAGAAATGTGGTGTCTGGTTCTCCCAGACGGACACGGACACGCACACGCACACGCACACGCACACACACACACACACACACACACACACACACACACACTCACCCCTGATGTCTCGGCACTTTGCAGGGCCGTGGCTGTCTCTTCCTCACCTCCTCTCTCCTGAGGGCCAGCTCCTCAGCACTCAAATGCTACAGGGCAAGGGTGTGCGCACACACACACACACACACACACACACACACAAGCACGCAAACTTTAGAAATGTTGTGATATACCAAGCAGGTCTTTCAAAACAGCTTTTGTGCCACAAATGTGAGCATCTGCTACGTACATGGTAGTTCATGGTAAACTAACGACACACTCCATTAGCCTGACTGGACTTAAACATTCTTTAACGCAGTATTACACGTCACTCATGACATCGCCATTCTAACACACACAGGCGTGTCACGAGGGTGGTGAAGTGCAGGCATGTCCGTGCACCTCCGCTACCTCATAGGTGTGGCCCTCCAGGTCTCTGACATCACACCAGTTACCCCACGCGTCCCGAACCCGTCGCTTCCTCGTGCGCTGACAAGACAGGCAGACACGGGGACAGAATGAGCCCAATGCAACACGGTGGCCACAGTGCCCCCTAGTGGAAGCTCTGCCATCTATGGTCTTCAGCTAACGCCTGCTGTCAACAGGCAGTAAGTGGGTGCTGTAGCCTTGGATGCAGTAATGACAGGGAGAGTACGAGACTAGTGAGCACAGGCCTCACTCACCATGGACTGCAGTCTCTGCGCCAGCTGATAGGTCTCCAGGCTGTCCCGGTTCTCCTTAGCCCGGGAGCGGTCCACTGGCCGGGGCCGATTGTAGATGGCCTGGTCTACGGCAGGGAATACGGAGAGCCATAACGGTCACAAACCAAAAACCTCATATGGCGGCGAGATGATGATAGGCACAGCAAACCTGCTTCCTGGGTAGGGAACAGGTAGAAAGCTTGAAAGGTAAGCAGGCAGGCTAAAGTTTAGGGCTTTACCACAGTTGAAGTTGATGGCTCCTATGAGCTCCAGGTAAGTGTGTATTCGGCCAATGCAGTTCACGTCACCACAGTTCTTCAGGCCAGGGCGCACGGACGTCTTATTCAAGTACTTGGGTTTGCTCCTCTCCCTAAGACACACACGTGTGGGCACACAATGAAGACATTGAATGAAGATATTTTGGCACTGTAAATATTTGTGCGTGTGTGTGTGTGTATAAATGCAGTAGCCTCCCCAGCAGACTCACCACTGGTCGAGTATGTAATTGCGGATTTTGAGATATCTCTCTGGGGTTTTTGACGGACGGCCCTCAAAGAACTCCGGGATGGCCTGCTTTTCCTCCTCCGCGATAGAACTCGTGTCCAGTGTCACTTCCTGTTCAGGTGCCTTAAGCTCCTCCTCTTCCTCCTCCTGCTCCTCCTCCACCTCTTCATCTGGACTCTTTCCCGCTTTATCTAGCACGACACGACAGAAATGTCAGCATGTTTCAAGCAGTCACAGTTCCAGAGTCATATGCTACAATTACACGTGCGATAAGCAGTACCTTCAGCACTCTCATCCCCGGGCAGGGTGTGTGTAGCCGGGCTAGGCGCAGAACAGCAGGCCTCTTCCTGCCAAGCCTGCTCTGACTCGGCCAGCGTCTGAGAGACGTCTGCGGTCCCCCCGGGACACAAACGGACAGGTCTGTCCGATGTTTCCTCTGAATTTGTGATGTGGTTAGTCAGTCTGTCTGTAGACGGTGCTATTGGGGTCAGGTGTACTGGGTCATGACGCTGGTCAGAAGCTTTGGGCTCATCACAGAGATTGGAATGGCTCTCGGGCTGCGACGCCTCGTCGCTAAGATCGTCGGTGATGTCGACATCCTCGTCGTCAGACAGCCGCTCGATGCGTATGGCATTGGTCAGTGTGGGGAGGCGTGGCTGGATAGAATGAGGTGTGGATCCAGTGGGCGGGGCTTCAAGCAGCATGCTCTGGGTCTTGTCAGAGGACACTACAGCATGACCATCAGCTTTATCCTGGAACATTCAAGGTTAAAGGGGGAAGATCTGAAATCAGTTTTACTGCAGAAGAGGTCAATTCAAATGAACCCATGTCTTCAAACACCTACTGACACAGAAGGCTTCACAATGCCTGAAGGAGGCACAAGGTCCAGGATGTAATGCCAAACCTTGTTTTTGAAGTACTGGCGGGCATAACTCTTCACTTGAAGAACAGTCCTAGTGCCAACTAGCTTTGAGATTTTGGTCCACCTTCGCCCAAACTGAGTCTGAAGATCACACAACAGTCAGTGTTCTGCAAATGCTCTTGCATTTCATGAATCAGCTGTTGTTTTCCATAACTGTCAGACAGAGATGGTATTTTAAAAAGCAAGTTAATAATAACATACCAGGCCTTTCTCAAAGAGGTTCTTCTCCTCCTGGGACCAACGAGCTACAGATCCAGAGCTCTTCACTGGTGACCTGAACAAAATTAAACTGTCCTCAGGAACACTTACACTGTACATTTAACCGATTGGAAATGTTTCTAAAAATGGTATTTCATGAATTTTACCTAAAAGGAGAGTAAATGAAGGGGGTTCTGCATAACTCACTTCTTAACTTTATGCTTCTCAGTGGTCCACGCCACCTTAGGCACCTTCTTGCCAGCAAAATAATATCTAAAACACTGTTAAAGAAACAAGAAGGGGTCTTCGCTCACCTGGCAATTCAAAGTGGACTTAGACACCAAAGACCACAACACAGAGCTACAACACATTTTAGAAGGATACTGCTCTTCCAGAAGCATGCTCTCAATGACCTCCCTGTTCTCCTCACTTATCGAGCTGTCCAGTGCCCATGGCTGAACAAAAGACCATGAAGAAAACCAACAAATCCCGTTATTCGAGTTCATGTTTCACTACAGACGAAGGTGATGGACTGTGTCAGTTGAACAACCCCAAGTTCCCCCTTACCAACACGGCAGTGTTGCTCTTCCACGCCGACTGTAAGTAGTCGTCCTGAAGCAGCACTGCCCCCGTGTCGCTGAAAAAAATGGTCATGGCAGAAGATAGCGACCTTTAAGTCCCTCACATGTCCGTTCACAAGCGTTAACGTCCAAGTTGGAACACTGCGGTCTCTTAAACTGAACCCATTTAATAACACGGTTAGATTTAAACGGGCACCAAGGAAGCTAGCTGGCTAAGCTAGCAACGACACTACAAACGCACAGAGACACGTACAGCTACCTAGTTGTGCTTCTAGATTATACCGAACGTGACAAGCTCCACTGTATTTTAATAAAACATATTATATTTTGTATATTTTATATATTGAGCCTTTATGTTGGACATGTCCAAGTCAGCTAGCTAGCTCCCCAGCTCCATTTCAAGTCTCCCGTTAGCTCGCAGCTAGCTCAGCTAACACTCGGGTGTCCGTTTTCCATGCATCACTGGTAAACATGTAACTGGTACCAGACTCCCATTACACACGCACTATTTATTTACCCTTCATCTGTGCCACATTCATCTCCTTCGATGTCAACAACGTCCATCTCGTCCGCCATATTGCCGATGATGACGACCAAGGCAGCCCGGGCAAGACGGGCCCTGTCCCCGTGTCCCCGGCCCCCGGTGTCCCAGTCGCGACACCTCATGGCAAGGTGTGGATATCATTTGTCACCAATTTACAAAAAGCCCCCAATAATAACAATGTTACGAATTTATGTAATAAACTAACATAGTTATGTAATAACTAACATACAACACATTTATTAAAATACTTAACCTATTGAGAATGTATAGAAACGATATTAACATCAAACCTATGTAGAATATATTGGGACATAGAATGTAAGGAGCAAAGATCAAGTAGTAAAAAATGAGGACAATATCAAGCACAGTATCATTAGACCTTTATTGACTTCCTCCTCTTAAGGGTTAAGGTTAAGTAAACAGCTAAACCCTCAAACCCGGAATGATCAGAATATTCCTCCACTTCTTTTTCTCACCCAGCCCTACACACACACGCACACACACTCTTTAGTAATCTATCACTTACTCGTTAATGCGGTGCACACATGACTGCCCCGTGAGACAATGACACATGATTAGGGTGCTCAACTCACATGAACATTTAGTTTTTTTTAATATACAGTTACACTTTTGAGCGACATAGATATCACGATGTGTTGCATGGCGTCATGGGAACTGAGAGAGATGGACGGGAGCGGGCCGGATCCTCTTCCCCGAGCCCTGCCCTTCCGAAGGCAGACCAGCAAGCGGCATTCACTAGACATCTGCAAAACACCAGCCAGAGCTGCACATTAAAAATACAGTGTCAGAAAAATTATGCCTGTAAAGGTATTTGTGATTTACTTGTCTCTTACTTCCCTCATGTGTCTGTTCCTCAGTTAGAATTTCTCTCTCTCTCTCTCTCTCTCTCTCTCTCTCTCTCTCTCTCTCTCTCTCTCTCTCTCTCTCTCTCTCTCTCTCTCTCTCTCTCATTCCATTACCCCTATATCCAGTCTACTGTACCGCTTCCTCCTGATAAGAACACCAATCATACGTATGTTTTATTATTCTTTACCAATTGTCTTAAGACAAATCTTCTTTGTTCTGTATTTAACTAGATGTTTTATTATTACTTTGGAACTCTTCCCTGACATCCGTGTTATGAACCAGTTCTCCTGGCAAAAAACTGAGGGCTGAACAAATGTATAATCATGTTAATGAACCCTGATGGTTTTGATGTACGTCTAGAGACAATTTCAGACACTTAATGCCGTGAGAGCTCGCCTCTCTGTACACTTTTTCATTTTATACCATTCTTAAGAAATGCATGAATGAAAATGTGATGATTTAGATTTTATGGTAAGCAAAGTGTGATCCATCACACCAGAGTGCAAGTTTGCACTGCTCCAGAGACCACCAGGGGGCGTACCACTACAGCCGGCATTCGCCATTATGCATAGTGATCTTAGACATGAAATCCCATGTCAAGTTCTCGACACACACTTCTAGTGCTGATTCCCATGGGAGGAGTCAAAACAGGGGCTGGGGTAGCACCGGACGCCCTGAAATCTGATTGGACACACCATGTGCCACCCCAGATGACTGCAGGGCTTTCGAGTTTCATACACTGGGCCTGAGACACACGCATTTCAAGCAGTTCACACACTCACATGCCGATTACACGGGCAGATTGGAATCCTTGAGTGAGTGAAGCAACAGAGAATGACGTGATGTGGTCTATTGTTTCACGGCTGAACTGCTGTTCTTTGGTGATGAGGCTTGCATTTGTCCATATGGAAAAGTCTAAATAAGGAAGCTGGCACTGAAGTTACTAAACCGTGTGGTGGTAGTCCGTGTGGATGTGCCCGTGACACTGTGTGTCATCCAGAGCACACGCAAACTCGCTGTGTTTCAGGAACGTCCTACACGTCTGTTCTTTTACCTGCTCCTGCTCACTGGTAAAACTTGATCTCTGTGTCCACACAGTCGAAGAAGAGATCTCCGAGCTCCTGACCCTGCAGTTCCCCTCGGAGCATGGCCTCAATCTCCTGCAGACACTGCGACTCCAAGAAGCGCATAGTCCCCTGTAGAGACACTCCAGCGTCCTGACACACACACACACACACACACACACACACACACACACACACACACACACACACACACACACACACACACAGTGAGAAAGCATCCATGGTAGACAGTCACCTGGCATTTCACTTGTGTATATACATAAAGAAATGTGCCATGTGAGGTAAAAGACACAGGCCCCTCAAGGCTGGCAGGTCCGGTGCTGACCGGGCTGGCCTCCATGATGGCGAGCGCGGTCTGGTGGGCTTCATACAGCTCGTGTTTCCTGTCCACGCGGTGCTGGAAGCGAGGCTGCAACCTCACCGGGTCGTCAGGGCCGTACTCCGGAGACCTCACCATGGCAACCGGAGCCACACGCTCGGAGAAGATAAATGGCTTGAAAACGGACCTGAAGCATCACAGTAAGAACCGCCCCGAAAAGCATGTTTGGCTCATGGAGTAATTACTTGCATAATTCCTCATAAAACAATAACATTTTAAGCAATAACATTACATGCGGTAATATTCTTACACCTGAGCCCAAAAACTACTACTATTTTTTTTGTTCAGATATTTCTTCACAGTGCTATAAATAACTCCATCGAGTTCTGTGAGCCTTCTCAGAGGACAGCAGTATAAAGCAACACATGCACTTGAGGTAGAAACTTGTGTTCAGATCCTCCGTGTCCTGACAGAGCCTCTGTGCTTTTATGATACTGTGTCTACAGTATTTCATGTTATTATTTGAGGCCAGTAGGACTTTGGGCGCACCTGGAGGGGTCAGGCGTGGCAGTGAAGAAGTGGACACAGGGCATGGTGGTGTCTCGGGGGAGGATAGACACCATGCTGCCTGTGCTGCAGAAACCTCCAGAGTCCATGCAGATCCCATGGGCCTTGTCCCTGAGGATCTTCATCATCACCTCTGCTGTCATGGAGCCTGTGGCACGCACGCAAACACACACGTACACACACACAGTTAGATGATTCGACTGAGTGGTACAGCCCAGTCTCTTGTTACCTCACAGACTGAACTAGCTAAAAACATTTTTTTAATATTTTACATCCAGAACCAAACATTAAATAGTTAAAATTAAAGCTGGCCATTAGACACAGGTGATATTCTAAGGAAATTATTACTTTACCAGACAAACATAATTTATAAGACTATGCAGTGCATTAAAAGTTTTCAACAAACTGGGAAAAAAAATCAAATTCACAAGCAAAAAAATGTAAATTGTAAGAAATGTATTGGAAAAAGAAATAATGAGAACAAAATCAAACTTAATGACGACTCATTCATGCTCAGTCCAGATGACTCATTCATGCTCACATGTCCAGTGGTTGACTTCATTTTTCCATTTAGATTTACATTCCATTTAGACTTTGCTAATGCTGTTGTGTTTCTGAAACTGCTCTCCTGGTGCCGTCCTGAGCGTCTCCTGCTGCCGCCCTGTGCCGTCTCCTGGTGCCTCTCGTGTTTTTTGTGGAGAGAGGGTCTTACAAGAAGCCATATATCTTGAATCTTTACTGGTCAGTTGACTGGCCCACATCACACTGCTGACTCCCTCGTACTGATGACCGTAGCATCTTAGTTTCCAGTCAGTAAACCGATGTCGTTGTCATGATCGCTCCCTCCCAGGCGGAGCGGTTTTTCTTCATGGTGATGGTTCCACCTCCATGTTTGCCCCACCCTTGATTAGCCTTGTGTGTTCTAAGTTAGCTTATTAGCCTTGTTAATTAAGCCCCATGTTTGTCATCTACACAGGTGCGCTGAAGTGCACTCACCAGCGTGCTCCTGCAGCAGGGCCTTGCCACCTTCATAACGAGCCTTAGCCAGCTCCATCCTGGCGGGGGGGTCATCCGGGGTGAAGGTGGAGGCGAAGCTGAAATCACCCTCACCGTCCCACCAGCCCTCAGCCGTGGCCACCTCACGCAGCTCTGGGTGCTCGGCAGAGATCTCCGTCTCTATCGTCAGCTGGTTGGAGATGTTCTTCACTCCCTCTGGTGCAGCAGAGAATGAAAGAAAAAAAAGGTTCAGGCTGCTATTTTAGTATCGGCATTACCCAGAGATATCTGCTCAGTAATTCCAACCTGCCATCCAGGAGCTGTTCTACATACAGAAACACGCCAGACACCTGTGAGTGGTTCTGACCTGTGAGTGGTTCTGACCTGTGATTTTCTGTGCGGCCCACAGTTTGCCGCTGGTCTCCAGGACCCAGGCCTCGTTGCGGTCGGCCAGTAGGAAAGTGTTGAAGTAGCTGAAATGTTGGGGGTCTTCCCTGCAGGCTCCGCCCTGCCCGTGATGCTGCAGTAACTCCGTGATCACACGCAGGGCATCCTGAGCACTCTCCCCACGCTCCAGACCCAGCCTGAGCACACACACACACACACACACACACACACACACACACCCGGGGTTAGCTGCTGCTACTAGGCTCTTCGCCCAGACCCAACCCCAACACCACACACGGAGCTTCACACTGTCATTATGCTCAACACGACACGTTCATTCAGCTCCAGTGAATGAACCACACACTGTGCAGCATAATGCAATACAACGTGATTCAGTGAGCATTAGGTGTGCTTCTTTAATCCAAACCCATGCTAAAACGTCCTATATTATACAACACAAATAATCTCCAAACCCACCCTAGCCCAAGACCACAGAATCTACCCACTCTGGCCACCCTACACACACATACAGCCCTGAAAGCTCTTCAAACTCAAACTTACTGCAAAGGAGACACAGAGAACCGACATCAGTAAGGCTCATTTATAAATGTGTACAGGGAACAAAGTCCAGATCGGCCCCAGACGGAAGACGAGAGCGCGGCTCTCGGCTGGACTCACCGGACCAAGTCCATACCCAGCAGAGCCTCGCCCTGAGCCACGGGCTGCCGGGTCCACACCGCCTCGTTCCCGATACACACGCCACACTCGTTGGCCCCCATCTCCGCCCCCCACAGCCAGGCGGGCCTGCTCAGTACCACCGCATGGGTGCGCTCCACCTGGGGGATGGAGACGTACGTGCACTGGAAGGGAAAATGGAAACATAATTAAGCAGTCTGCTTCTCCCCCATGGTTCAGGAGCACCAGATGGAACTCCACCACCCACACACCCACGCTCACAGCCAAACATCAAGCAGGCTTCCGTTTTTGACCTAGTTACAAATTAATTAATACGCTTTGTTTACTGATATGAGCTCAAAAACCAAGAAAATGGGCAGGTAATACTGGATTAATATATAATTTTGTCCCCAAGTCAGTCCTGATGACATTCCTGGAGACGTGAAGACAACACGTGAGCTTCTGCGTGAGCACGCCCGCACGTGGCCAGGGGTTAAAGGTAACCGCTCACCTGCACGGTGGCCCCAGGTGCATGGGAGGCCGCAGGACAGTAAACCACTTCCTGCACTTCGTCTCTCGGCCGGTCAGAGTTCTTCCCAAATATCACGTGATCGTATTTAGAACCCGGCGGCAGAGACACAAAACAGTCACATGACTGGGGTGGTTCGGCCATGCTAAAATAAACCAACGAACTGAATAAACAGAGAATATCGAAAATGTGTCATATTGATGTGAGACTATTTATAAGCACCAGAGAATTAATGCAGTTGGACAAGATCTACTGTCCTCCCCAGCTTTAATGGAATACACCTGACTATGATGAGCAAGATCTTCAGGGCCTTATGAATATTTAACATGCCTGTGGGTCAGCAGTTGGTATTATTAGTATCCTACCAATGAACTCTGGAACACAAACACAAACAACCTACACCCAGGAGAATTTGTGTGCTCGTTCTCATTGGTTTTGTTTGACTGACTCATCCATACTTAAACATTCATTCATTGCCTAGATCAGTCCCATGACATCCCAGTGCTCAGTCACTGACCAACTTTTACCAGTTTGATCATTCAATTAAATGCTAAAGTTCTTTTATGGGCGTGTGATTTTGTAATAGACATTTCGTGCAAGAATGCAAACGAGTAGACAAACAGGACAAAACGGTGTTAATCGATAAATCTTTAAAATAATCTATAAATCACTTAAATGTAGAGTCCCAGGCCAAGGTCTACATAGATAACGCAAGAACGAAGCGAATATCTCGTCAGGAACTAACAACATTAGACCTTTTGTTCCAACATCTCGCCAAATAAGAAGCTCGCCACATGATTTGCATGACACGATGTGTGCAGTGTGTGTAGCAGTGATGTTGCAGCCCTACATGCCCCATAGAGATTAGGCAGCAGTGTTAACGTCCCGCACAGAGCCAGACTGACAGTTATAGGCTTATCCGTTGACCTTAATATCTCCGATTTGGTTTATGAGAGAACCATAATAAATCTCTATTAAACCATAAAACTGTCGGAGATGACTGAAGAGTTTGACAGGACGGATGTTATTTTGTCTCATAGTCTAACCGTCGGCCTGACCGTAATAGCGGTTCACCAGTAAACCTACAATATATACATCTGGCACAAAAAATATAAACATGACACGTGCATAAACATGTGTTTCTAGCATTTTCAGTAACTCCAGTGTAATATCCGAATCAATTTTGCATTAATGTAATAAAGTTATTACCTTTTTAAAGCTCCAAAGCGGACAGCAAGCCCGGAGAAGGCAGGGCTCTGACTGTGAACCTGCTACGAAGGCGCTTTCAAAACAAAAGTCATCTAAATTGATTTTGGGGCTAGTGCCGAACACGGAACAATTGATACTACATAACAAGAGTCCAATAAAAGCGCCATTACTTTTATTACCCAGATTTTAGGAATTAATCCTAACTGGTGTCTTGGGCCAACTAGAAAATCCAGGTGGAAGGTTAAAAATACTACACACATTATTCACATTTAATTGTTGCTTTAAAAAGCTAAGGTAAGTCTTCATTTTGCCATGCCATAATTTAGTCACTGCAGGTTAAGAATTACGTCAAGATTTCAGCCAGACATGTGGCTGTGTTAGCACTGCTGGCACTGTATCCACACTTGTTCCAGAAACAACATTCTTCTGCTCAGAGATGATGAATCTTTTAATGTAATAAAAACAGGCATTTTTCTCTGCACAGCCTGCAGTGCAACACCATGGAGAGAAGCAGCCAAAACAAGGTGTTCTGTGCAGCTGATTCATGGTGGAAAAAGACTGGGAGACCCGTGTTCTGACAACCCATCCTCTCTTATTGAACCGTCCTACCGTAGCGCAGAGCTGGTGCAGAATGGTAGACTCTGCACAAATGTCACGCCTGGCATAGAGATGAAGATAAAAGTAAAGACTGGAGAAAATGCTAGTTTTACCCTGAGAGATACTGACATTAAAACACAAGTTGCTGGCTTTGTTCAACTTGACACACATAAAGGCTATAATGAAAAGGAACCTACAGATCTCATATTATGAGATGGTTAATTTCATATTACTGAAAAACAGCCTGATTATTCTGTCCAATTGGTCTTCTAAAATGACTCAAACGATGATCCTCTTAAAAAAAGATTCACTTTGTTGTGTTGTGTAGCTAGAATCAAGAAAATACATCTCATCCTCCACATTTAGAACATAAATGTAAATATTTATATTACATTCAACATAGTGCCCATCTCATCTGTCAGTGTTGTGTTTGTTATCGTCTACCATGTCTGCCAATTAGGCACAGGATGAAAACGATGTTTGGATCAAGACATGTCTCTCCTCTAGAACATCAAGAAGACTCGAAAGCAGAGACGCATCACAGCAGAGAGAGAGGACACTAGAGCAGAGACGCATCACAGCCGAGAGAGAGGACATTGGAGCAGAAACGCGTCATAGCAGAGAAAGAGGACATTGGAGCAGAAACGCGTCATAGCAGAGAAAGGACACTAGAGTAGAGACGCATCACAGCAGAGAGAGAGGACACTAGAGCAGAGACGCGTCACAGCCGAGAGAGGGGACATTGGAGCAGAGACGCGTCACAGCCGAGAGAGGGGACATTGGAGCAGAGACGCGTCACAGCCGAGAGAGGGGACATTGGAGCAGAGACGCGTCACAGCCGAGAGAGGGGACATTGGAGCAGAGATGCGTCACAGCCGAGAGAGGGGACATTGGAGCAGAGACGCGTCACAGCCGAGAGAGGGGACATTGGAGCAGAGACGCGTCACAGCCGAGAGAGGGGACATTGGAGCAGAGACGCGTCACAGCCGAGAGAGGGGACATTGGAGCAGAGACGCGTCACAGCCGAGAGAGGGGACATTGGAGCAGAGACGCGGCACAGCCGAGAGAGGGGACATTGGAGCAGAGACGCGGCACAGCCGAGAGAGGGGACACAGGAACAGACGCATGCAGGCCAGAGGAAAAAAAACCGAAACAAAAGTAGAAACCTAAAAAAAACCATTCCAAACCATTTTCAAAGTTGATTAAATGTCCTTACAGATTCTGCAGTAGAACATCCTTTTTAATGTTGCGCCTACACACATCCCAGAAACTGGGTTAGAATCAAGAATAAGAGTCAAGAAACATAAGACACAGTTAAAACACAGCTATGAAAGACAAAGTGTTTTATTTAGAAATTCACAGTTTCTATTGGCACTACATCTTAGTAGTTACAGTTACTCCTGTTTCAAAAAATACTGTGCAGCTCATCCTCACAGATTATCTGGTGCATGTGATGCCATCTACTGGCCAACTTAAACTTGAGCATCTGGCCACTAGAGGGCACCAGACTGAAAAAGTATGTGGAAAACACAAAGTATAGTGTAGAGGAAAATAAAACGCATGGAGTACTTCAAAGTGCTGTGTAAGATCCTGGGTCATGCGTGGACACAGGCCTCTGATCAACAGGTTATAGGACAGATTCATCTCTTTCCATACTGTTCAAAACATCCATAAACTCTCAAAACATAATTTACATGAGCACATTTACATACAAATACTAAAAACAAACAAAAAAACCCCAAAACGAAACAGAAAAAACAAACATGTTGACAATGAGCATTACACGCCCCTTCTGAAAATGGAATATCTCTCAGTCATAATCACATTGTAATGGTGCATTCAAAACCATCCTAACTTTTCCCTTTTACGGTAAACCAAACAGGAATTCACATTTCTACACCTGGAGAGAGCTCAGTGTTCTGTTCACAGACAGGGGTGAAAGTGTGAAAATATCACACGAGGACCAGTTAGGTACAGACACATCCGTCAAAACACAGACGTGTTTGAACAAACAGCACACTGGGTTGTGGAGTGGTCTGGTAAACATACTCCAACACCTATACGTACACGCAGCAGACACACAGACACACAGACTAGAGAAACAGACAGCAAGCAAGAGTGAGAGAGAACGCAACAGACGATGTGTCATCGAGTGTGAGGTGGTGGTTCATGGCCCATGTAGGAATGGAAGAGGGAGGCGTGTGTTCACAAGAGGTTTCACACCAGCGGAACCCGAGCAAACACACTACTGCCTCGAGAGTGAGAACAGCACGTTCATAGAAACAAACAAACATGGACGACTAAACAGGGACCCAGAACCTCTCAGAACAGATCCATCAGCAC
>NC_135219.1:12591252-12641252 GCF_052324685.1 Brachyhypopomus gauderio | reverse complement strand
AGGTGTTCATGGAGGCTGGCCAGACACGACAGGGCAGACAGGTGGGCGCAGTAGAACCTGCTCTCCCCCCCCCACACCTCCTCCCGTCTCCCGTCTTCCTCACGCTCCTCCTCCTCCTCTTCCTCCAGCAGGGTGACGGTGGGCGGGGCGACCTCCTCCTCTTCTTCGATGAGGACCACGACGCGACTCTCCTCAGGCGGCGGGGTGGAGGGGAACTCGGGAACGGCCACTTCTGGATCCGGCTTCACGAGAGTGGGGTCCAGTTCTGAAGTGTGCATCCTGGGAGAACAGGAAGACCATGAGCAGTTGCCCCGGAAACGGAGGAACGAACAAGACAACTGGAAGGAAAAAACTGCCGAGCGTTGACTTCATTACAGGAGTTCAGGACTTCCAGGTTTGTTTAAAAATAAACGACACGTCTATTACACGTTAAACCCGACTGTTATGTGAGAGTTCAAAAACTAGAAAGAAGAGATTGAGGATTTTATTTCACTTATTTTTAGACATGCATTAAAAGGGTTGGCTCAGTGTGTGATCAAACCGCACTAACTAGTTTGAGCTAGAAAAGGATTTTACCTGCGGCATTTGGCAGCATGATGTAAACCTGAGTGTGAGTGAGTGTGTGTGTGTGTGTACATACACTGCTTGCTGCTCTGTGGGGGTGGGTGTGTGTGTGTGTGTGTGTGTGTGTGTGTGTGTGTGTGTGTGTGTGTGTGTGTGTGTGTGTACATACACTGCTTGCTGCTCTGTGGGGGTGGGTAGGTGTGTGTGTGTGTGTGTGTGTGTGTGTATACACTGCTTGCTGCTCTGTCGGGGTGTGTGTGTGTGTACATACACTGCTTGCTGCTCTGTGGGGGTGGGTGTCGGGGTGTATGTGTGTGTGTGTGTACATACACTGCTTGCTGCTCTGTGGGGGTGGGTGTCGGGGTGTATGTGTGTGTGTGTACATACACTGCTTGCTGCTCTGTGGGGGTGGGTGTCGGGGTGTGTGTGTGTGTGTACATACACTGCTTGCTGCTCTGTGGGGGTGGGTGTCGGTGTGTGTGTGTGTGTGTGTGTGTGTGTGTGTGTGTGTACATACACTGCTTGCTGCTCTGTGGGGGTGGGTGTGGGTGTGTGTGTGTGTGTGTGTGTGTGTATACATACACTGCTTGCTGCTCTGTGGGGGTGGGTGTCGGGGGTGTGTGTGTGTGTGTGTGTGTGTACATACACTGCTTGCTGCTCTGTGGGGGTGGGTGTGGGTGTGTGTGTGTGTGTGTATACATACACTGCTTGCTGCTCTGTGGGGGTGGGTGTCGGGGTGTGTGTGTGTGTGTGTGTGTGTGTGTGTGTGTACATACACTGCTTGCTGCTCTGTGGGGGTGGGTGTCGGTGTGTGTGTGTGTACATACACTGCTTGCTGCTCTGTGGGGGTGGGTGTCGGTGTGAATATGGTCTCTGTTGTCACCCCAGTGCCATTTTCCATCCCCGAAGACACATTCCCTGCAAGAGGCCAAACAATCTCACAATGACATACTGAGAGAGCAGAAAGAAACCATGTTACGTCCTGCTGGGAGAAAGGGATAGATGAGGAGAGGAGAGGAGAGGAAAGAGAGACAGGGAGAGGGAGAGAGAGAGGGAGAGGGAGAGAGAGATGGAGAGAGAGATGGAGAGAATCAGAGACACTGCCCACAGCTGAGCACGGCTTCACATCCCCACAAAGAAGCTCCTTGTTCATCCAGACAGGTACACCCCACTAGGCAGGACTCAAATACGCCCACCCAATCTACCAACTACAACACACACACACACACACACACACACACACACACACACACACACACACACACACACACACACACACACACACACACACACACACACACACACACACACACACACACACACACACACACACACACACACACACACACACCTGGTGTCCTGTACCAGCAACACTGGGGAAACTCATTCATTACAGGATGAAAATAAACAACAGTGACATGTCTTAATGGGGACCAGCAGGCTGGAAACCCCACAACAAGTAGGTGAACCACGTTTTTCACTGACACAAACACTGACATGTCAGTCAACACTGACATATCAGTCAATGTTCAACAGTATACAAAATGACAGATTTATGCCTCAGAAATCTCACTCTTTTCTGATGTTCACAAACACAAGACAGCTGTTTACGCCGTCAAAAACAAAGCAACAAACATGCTGGTTGCCAGCAATATTGTAGCTCAACACCTCGAGCTCTAACCTACAGTACTGACCAGGATACCTACGAGCAGATGACAAATCACTTTTCTACGTCGCTCCACATCAGAGCATCCGGCTGAAAGCCGAAAACGTGAACGTAACACTGAAGGTGTTAAACCCACGGGTCAGTGGCGCATGAAGCAGGGAGCAGGACTCCTGCAGGACGCGGTGCGGGACCTCCTGGCACGAGGCCCACGTGCTGAGTGAGAGAGAAGCAGCTTCTTCTCAAAGGGTCATCACTTCTCCTCAGGCTCAAATACAGCAACACACACTAATCTGGGCTACATGAACACCTAATAGAAATGCTGTGGATATTATTCTAGGGTTTGTCTGAAATCAGTAGACACGGCTAAAGCTAGAACACGGCTTCAAAGGGCAGTCTGGAGTCTGGCCAGGGACTTGGATTCTTGAATCTGCATCAGGATGGTCAGGCGGCTGGTGTGACGTGCTCGGTGGCTCTCTAGTGCCTCTGGCCCTGCTGCGTCCTCATAGATCACACGTCTCCTCCAACACACCTTCACCACCCACTCCCCCTCCCCCTCCACCACCACCACCTTCCTGCGATGTGGTCACACCAACGCCCCTGTGACACCCCTGCCCGTCACACACAGCTGTGAGAGTGTGTGTGTCAAGGGAGGACAGAGAGGGGAGGAGGGAGAGAGAGAGAGAGTGAGAGATATATCCACGGGGAGGGGGATTAAGGACAGAAACAGAATTATTGTACCATCCATCTGAGCTCCATCCCCAAACTCGGGTTTCCCTCCGAGCACATTCGCAGCGATGTTGTTGACCATAGTGAGGATGGCGTCTGCAAAGAAGAACGGAGCACAGCTGTGGTTAAACCTCCGGACTACAAATCCCACCGTAAACGAAGGCACAAACGCATACTGAGCTATAGGGATGTGGCTATGTAGGTGGGCGGCCCAAGGGAGGGTCCGATGGGCCAACATCCTGTTCTTGGATATTTGCATGCTTTGAAAACACTGCTCATTGACTCGGGGGGCCTGTGTTCAACAGAGCTAAACAACATACAGTAATGCGTGATCAGTCCTCTCCCACACAGATCTGTCCCTGGCCTGAGGGCACCACCAAACCAGCACAGGCACAGCCGTGTGTGTGTGTGTGTGTGCGTATACACGCTGCTTTGCATGTTTCTTGCGTAATTACAGAACAGGCAGTCACTGTGAACCCTGCCTCAGTGGGGGATACAGAACCGCTGAGCAGAGCAGAGTACCAGGCAGCTGGTCTCCATTTCCACAGGCCTAGCGTGTGTACACAACATACCTTAGCAGTTAATAAAATGCCACTTAGCTGGGTGTGTACTTGAATAAGTCTATCTAACAGTACCAAACCTATCTGCCTGGACCTCTACACAGAACCTGAAATTATAAAAATTATAAAATTATTATTTCCACATAGGATTCTTATTTCCACATGTGATGGCCTTCAAGACCCCAAGAGCAGCCGTCTATGGCCTGGGAACCGAGGTCCTTATTTGTATTTATTAGCATGTCCGCTACAAACACAGGGTCCACAGAGCTAGCCATCATCCAGCCAGTGCATTCTGGGTAAATACGGAGACCCTGAGGGTTCACCATGCAGGAGGAAGATGGGCGTACTTGTGGCAGAGCCCAGGAGGTTCTTGGACGGCTTGTCCTCAGATGGAAGGAAGCCTGGGGGATAATCTGCAAAAGGTCAGAGGTCAGAGGTTAGGACAACAGCTTCAGTGGCTGAGCTACTGGACAAACATGAGTTCACAACAGCTATGACATGCAAAGGTGTAATAAATCCGGGTGGATGTGCACAGCCCGGGGTCTAGGAACAAGACACGAACGTCCTGTTTACCAAACCAACACACACCTCCTCCCCGACAAACACACCTGCAGAATAAGACTCAAAACCTAAGAGGGTCCTACCATAGTCTTCATCCAGGAACTCGACCCTCTCTGAGGGGTACTGAGAGTCTGCAATCTCGTCATACTCCTCTACCATACTGGTACCAAACACCCTGAGAGAGAGAGAGAGAGAGAGACAGACAGAGAGAGAGAGAGACAGAGAGAGAGAGAGAAAGAGAGAGAGAGAGAGAGCAAGACAGAGAGAGAGAGAGACACAGAGAGAGAGAGAGAGAGAGAGAGAGAGAGAGAGAGAGAGAGAGAGAGAGAGAGAGAGAGAGAGAGAGAATCTAAACTGGGCAGGAGCAACAAAGGCGAGTAGCTATGCTGAAACATGTATAATTAGTTCCATAAAGTATTTTCCTAAAGCCCCAGACATCCCCACCAGCAGTGCCACATATATTCCAATGCAGTCCTGTTGGCTGAAAGACAGACAGCTATGTTTCTTGAGATTCATCTATAGGGTTTCAACATCTCATATACATCATCACAATCACATTAAAGGAGTTCTCTTGAATCAGAGACACCTCTGATGTACGTGTTGCAGATGCAGTTTTAGAAACAGGAGAACAGAACTGAGGCTATTTGACACAGATCTGAAAATGCTCATGAACTCAATTCACACTTCCAAGGAAAAGCAGTTCAGACGTTGGCCTTGGTCTGCATGTTTTCCACAGCTACCCTCCCACAGCACAGAAAAGAACTGCTTTACAGTGTAGGTCTGTGTGTGAGTGTGTGTGTGTGTGTGTGTGTGTTGCTCTCTCGCTCTGCCGCAGGCCTGGCCCCTGAACAGGCCTCTAACCCACATAACCTGTTCTGCCAAAGAGAACAGACCAACTGCCACAGCGAAGAGCAACTCTAATCTAATCTAGCCTTGTAAAATCCCCCATAAACCTGCAGATGTATATGGAACCCTGCACATAGCCCTGCGGCTCACACCCCCACCTCCACCCTCAGATACTACTGTGCTTTTGTATGCAGTTACCACCATTCAATTAAATCAAAACAATTAGACATACCTGAAAGAGGAAACAGCTAACGAAAGAAGAAAAGTCACACTACTCACCTGATGAGGCTCAGGGGGCAGAAATGTTCGGATCCAAAATGAGAGAGCAGCTCAACCTAGAGTGAGAGAAACAGAGCGGCCAAACCGTCAGACGGACAGAGCGGCCAAACCGTCAGACGGACAGAGCGGCCAAACCGTCAGACGGACAGAGCGGCCAAACCGTCGTCAGACAGGGAGCTGCAGGACATCCACGTCCCCCTGCTAGCCAAGCCCAGCCAGAGTGAGGCTTCCTTACAGTGCAGTGTGAGGACAGAGAGAGCATGGAGACAAGTGTGTGTGTGAGGACAGAGAGTGTGGAGACGAGTGTGTGTGTGAGGACAGAGAGTGTGGAGACGAGTGTGTGTGTGAGGACAGAGAGTGTGGAGACGAGTGTGTGTGTGAGGACAGAGAGTGTGGAGACGAGTGTGTGTGCACGCGCGTGAGACGAGTGTGAGTGTGTGTGTGAGGACAGAGAGAGCGTGGAGACGAGTGTGTGTGTGAGGACAGAGAGAGCGTGGAGACGAGTGTGTGTGTGTGTGTGTGAGGACAGAGAGAGCATGGAGACGAGTGTGTGTGTGTGTGTGTGTGTGTGAGGACAGAGAGAGCATGGAGATGAGTGTGTGTGTGTGAGGACAGAGAGAGCGTGGAGACGTGTGTGTGTGTGTGTGTGTGAGGACAGAGAGAGCATGGAGATGAGTGTGTGTGTGTGAGGACAGAGAGAGCGTGGAGACGTGTGTGTGTGTGTGTGTGTGAGGACAGAGAGAGCGTGGAGACGAGTGTGTGTGAGGACAGAGAGAGCGTGGAGACGAGTGGGTGTGAGGAGACGAGTGTGTGCGCACGCATGAGAGGAGTATGAGAGGAGTGCGAGTGTGTGTGTGTGTGTGTGTGTGAGACTGGGTCCCTGCCAAGTGCCTCTGGATTTCAGCCCTGCCACCAAAGGCGCTCACGGATGTGTATGTGAAATATGAGAAAGATGCTAACCTTTATGTACTTGATGAACATCTGAGGCAAGACAGAGAGAGAGAGAGAGAGAGAGAGAGAGAGAGAGAGAGAAAGAGAGAAAGAAAGAAAGAAAGAAAGAAAGAAAAAGAAAGAATCAGTAAACAAAGAGACTTTCATGCCACAAGCATTATATGAGCCACACTACAGGTGACACAGGAATAAAAGCCCAACAGAGTTCAAACATACCTGTGTGAACAATGAAAGGTCAGAGAAACAGAGGTGGAGAAAGGGAAAGAGAGGTAGAGAGAGAGAGTGAAAAAGTGAGTGACAGGAAGAGAGAAAGTGAAACTGGGGGTGGGGTGGGGTGAGAGGTGTAGAGAGAGGCAGACACAAGGATAGCATTGAATAGTTAAGCAGTATATGAAGGCACAGTCTTCAGGACGAGAAGCTTCCAGAAGAAAAAGGGAGAAAGCACAGAACACAGAGGAAGGACGGAGTCGTGTAAACATCCCCCAAATTACAGGACTGAGGAAAAAAAACAACTGGAGAAAGAAATGGAGGGGGGGGGATGGGAGTTATTTTTTACATTTTAGCATCCGACACGTATTTTCTGTCTGGGTGGATGTATTGACTGACCCAAAGCCATCAGTGTGTTCAATGAAATGGACGCGAGGTCGCAGCTCTCTGTCCAACAATGGAGCCTTCGACTCCTGACACGCCAGTGTGACTTTCTAACGCATGTCATGTTACCATCCTCAATAAGCGCCCACACACACCCCCCCACCCACACCCACACACCCCCACACCCACACACCCCCACACACACCCCCACACACACACACACCCACACCCACACACACACCCACCCACACACCCACCCACCCACACCCACCCACACCCCCACCCACCCACACCCACCCCCCCCCCCCCCACACACACACCCACCCCCCCCCCACACACACCCCCACACACACACACACACACCCCCACACACACACACACCCACACACACACCCACACACACACACACCCCCACACACCCACACACCCCCACACACCCCCACACACACCCCCACACACCCCCCCACACACCCCCCCACACACACACACACACACCCCCACACACACACACACACCCCCACACACACACACCCCCACACACACACCCCCACACACACACACACACACACACACACACACACACACACACACACACACACACGGCGGCAGCCCCGCGTTACCTTGACGTATTTGGCGTAGAGCTGCTCGTCCAAGGGGAAGCTCTGCACCGTGCGCTCGTCCCGCGCGTGGAACGTTCCCAGCTTGATCCACTTGTTGGTCGGGTACCTGCGGGTGAGATGAGACGAGACGAGATGAGACGAGACACGAGGCAGAATGTAGTGCGGGTGCAGAATGCCAGTGGCATACCTGTCGCTTATGGAGACCAGAAAGTCTTTAGGCGTAGAGGAGAAGAGTTCAAAGTTCGCAATGTCCAGCTGCTTCACCTGGATTGGTTCACAGAGCTCGATGACGAACCTGAAGACACGAACGTGGGGGGGACCCCATATGGTGATATCAATATTACTGGCAGCATATGTGCAGGCGTGTGCGTGTTTATATAGACGTGTGTGATCCAGAGAGACAGATGAGGTTCGTGTGCTCAGAATAGATAATCTCCCTCTCCAAGTTTCAAGGAGAGATTTGACCATGAATCACACGTGCTCATTCTCTGTTCCTGCACCTGTGAGCAGAGACGGAGCTCAGCAGGGCCAGAGGGACTCACCAGATCTTATTACTGCAGGGGTTCAACATGTACAGGTCCATGTTCTCCATCAGGATAGCAGAAGTGCTCTGAAGATGAAGAAAGCACAAACACACACACAAAACCTGCAAATCAGACAGTTCCACTGCATATAAATAAATTCTGGCAATGCCATATGTTTGCCTCAGGTCCTGGGTCCTAAAGCCTACATGCTCCCTCTACCCTACATTTCCCTGGGCTATAGACCCCATGCCAATTACCCTGCCCTACACTGGACCCTAGGCCCAAGACCCTAGCTGGATCTTTCCTGGGTCCTATGCCCTCAGATCTCTACCCTGTTCCCCCTCCAGGGCCCTAGGCCCTCTACCCTGTTCCCCCTCCAGGGCCCTAGGCCCTCTACCCTGTCCCCCCTAAGGGCCCTAGGCCCTCTACCCCATCGACAGGGTCTTACCTTGGCTTCATTGTTGGCTGCAAGGATTTTGGCCCCACACTCCACTGATGCGTAGTTGTTCTTAAAGTTCTTCTGGACCTTCTTGCCTGGCTGGGGGCTGCCGTTAGACGAGGTGTGCAGAGACTGACCTGGAACAACCAACATTTATCTCGTTAGACTTTTTTATATTTGTTTCAATACGTGCAAATGCATATGTATATGGACAATTTCCTGAACACCTATGCCAACTGCACTTGGTGTGCGTGTGCAGGTGTGTAGATTGCACAAATCTGAAGATCATGTTTGAACACTTTCACTACGGTCGTACTAGCCGTCTTCCATGGAGGCAGCCCCTCTCGCACTGATCTGGGATCAGATCTGAGGGGTGGGGAAATCATCCCATGTCTTGCTGCTGGGTGTTCGATTATTATTCCAGAATGATCTAAGTCATGGGTTAAAGCAAGAAATTTTCATTTGACTGAAAATTTTTTCTTGGCAAAAGACAATGCCAGCAATTACTGAAAATGTGGTGTAGTTGGGACACGGCCTCTTTTGCCTAATTCTACACAATAAACACATTTATAAAGTATATTTATCTAAACAGCCTGTGTAAGGAGAGAAGAGAGAATGAACACCTGAGCAATAAATGTACATAAATGTGTATTTAATGGGAGTTATCTGGGGGTCCTCTTCCAGAAAATTATTTAAAGATCAAGTCAAATTTAGTGAATCCTGGTGAGAGGTATGAAGCTCTCTTGTTTTTATCAGATTCACCATCGCAAAAACATAAGCCGTAAGATTACCTGCTTTAAGTAGGTATGTTACAAAAAAATTAACACCACTGGATAGAGCTTTTAAATACAAACAGAACAACACCATCCATGTTAAGCCTGGTTTAAGCCTTTATACTTGACGCAGCACGAGTGGCGTGAGCAGCGCGAGGGTCCGCACGCCGAAAATGACGTAATCGCGGTGGCTCCACCCGTGCGCGAGAGCCTCGCAGTCGTGCACCTCTCGAATTTTGTAACTTCGCGCTTCAGCGCTTCAGCGCAGTGAACCAAGTCATGTTTGCCGGGTTCATACACCTTTATAAGGTGGAATTAAAGCACTTGTACGTCACTTTCAAGGTCCATTTCAACGCGTTCTCAACGTTAAATTTAATTAAGTTAAATATTTATACATATACTCGAAATGATTCGAAATAATTCTCTTTTTATCACATTATTTAATGGTGGTTTATTTTCAAAACGCCCAATCTTAACGACTTCACGTTCTCTCATGTTTCGTCCTGGAATTACAAGAGGCTCGTATTTGTTAACGTAATAACTGTTCAGTCAGACAGATATTTGTTGTGAAACGAAGTAGTTACATTTTCAAGCATTTTAAAGTACTTTAGCCTAAATTCCAGCACTAATGCAACATTACAATTGGTCAGGTAAATGTTCATTCCCCTGTTTTTGAGGGAACTACACTGCAAAAAGAATGTGACGCAGCAAGTAGCCTCCGCCGTTCGCGCAGGTGTACAGAGTCGCGCGCTACGGTCATGCCAGGCAGGAGGGGGGTAAAAACTTTTCTACGTAACATCCGCAAATCTGAAGGCGGAATGAACCGCAAGTCAATCAAATGACACCGCCATCATCTATCCAGCGCTGATGAGCGCCAGTGAGAATCATATTTCGGCCACAAAACAGATAGCACGTGCGTGTGTTGTTTATTATGATTTGACTGATTTTTTCCCCAAAAAAATCAAATGACGGAAATCCGTCGTAGTGACAGAGAACTTTAACCCATGATCTAAGTACAGGTGACCAGAGCAGGTCATTAAAATACATTGGAGTCTCATCCATTTGTGATATATGTGAAACCTCCCTTGCTTCAAAATGTCCAACACACAACCATCTCTAGGTTTACAGAGAAACAGAGAAAATATCCAGTCAGCGGCAGTCCTGTGGGCGCAAATGCCTTGTTGATGCCAGAGGTCAGAGGAGAACGGACAGACTGGTTCGAGCTGATAGAACGGCAACAGTAACTCAAATAACCAGTCGGTACAACCGAGGCATGCAGAAGAGCATCTCTGAACACACAACACGTGCAATCTTGAGGTGGATGGGCTACAGCAGCAGCAGACCTCGCTGGGTGCCACTCCTGTCAGCTCAGAACAGGAAACTGAGGCTACAATTCACACAGGCTCACCAAAATTGGACAAAAGAAGATTGGAAAAACATTGCCTGGTCTGATAGGGTCAGAATTTGGCGTCAACAACATGAAAGCATGCAATGGTGTGGAGGATATTTCCTTGGCACACTTTGGGCCCATTAGTACCAATTGAGTATCATGTCAACACCACAGCGTACCCCAGTATTGTTGCTGACCATGTCCATCCCTTTATGACCACAGTGTATCGATTTTCTGATGGCTACTTCCAGCAGGATAACTCGCTATGTCATAAAGCGCAAATCATCTCAGACTGAACAATGACTTGAATGATCTCCACAGTCACAAGATCTCAATCCAATAGAGCACCTTTGGGATAGATATATATATAGTTACAATAATAAGTAATTAATAATTGGTGGGCAGACGTTTAGCCCAAAGGTGTGGCCCATCAAACTGAAGCCCAGTATGTACTGGTATTTCTTAATGGGTCCAGCCACTTGTCCATTTTAATCTCGACAGTTAATGAGCCTGAACTATCAGTCAGAACTCAAATCTAAATGAACATCCATAATAAATATACAGACAGAAAACAGAGAGACAGAAAGAGAGGAGAGAGGGAGAAATACCAACGTGCAACATTATGTTGATCACATTAGCCAGAGTTAATGTGCTCTCCACTGCATTATTAATGCTCTTCCCAAAAAGAAGCTCAGGGCTGTGTGTGTGTGTGTGTGTGTGTGTGTGTGTGTGTCTGGGTCTGATGATACATGTTTGTAGAAGTTGAATGAACATGAATGAACATGCTGACATCACAAAGCACTTAAGTGCACTTTACTACAACTCAGTGAACCCTTCTGTGTGTAGTGAGTTGTTGTTGTTGTGTGTGTGTGTTCTGGTGATTTGTTCTCACTTTTCTTCTCCTCCACCTCCATCACTTTCTTCTTCCACTCGTCAAAGGTGGGGATGTCCTCTTTGCTGGGGACAGGAGGATCTGTCCCAGCCTCAGGATCAGCCACCTATAAACAACACAGGACAGGTCACCCAAAACACATTCAGAAGTCCCCACCCCTGCCCCCAGCCAGACCCCTGATCAGAGGTGTGAGGGACAGTGGGACACTCACATACACACCCACAGAGGAAAAGGACAGATCGGCTTGCCTGGATTTTATGAGCATTTTTCTGATACCATAAGCATATTTCAAAAAATAAAACTGGCACAGACCTCTATGTTTCATTGTTCTACTGGAATTTCAAAGATGTTTCTTCTGGGTCTGTTGTCTAATCCAGGGCTCACCCCTCTCCACTGTCTGTTTTGGGTCTGTCTCATCCAGTGCTCGCCCCCTCTCCCCTGTCTGTTTTGGGTCTGTTGTTCCATCCAGGGCTCGCTCCCTCCCCCCTGTCTGTTGTCTCATCCAGGGCTCGCCCCTCCCCCCTGTCTGTTACGGGTCTGTTGTCTCATCCAGGGCTCGCCCCTCCCCCCTGTCTGTTACGGGTCTGTTGTCTCATCCAGGGCTCGCTCCCTCCCCCCTGTCTGTTGTCTCATCCAGGGCTCGCCCCTCCCCCCTGTCTGTTACGGGTCTGTTGTCTCATCCAGGGCTCGCCCCTCCCCCCTGTCTGTTACGGGTCTGTTGTCTCATCCAGGGCTCGCCCCTCCCCCCTGTCTGTTACGGGTCTGTTGTCTCATCAAGGGCTCGCCCCTCCCCCCTGTCTGTTACGGGTCTGTTGTCTCATCCAGGGCTCGCCCCTCCCCCCTGTCTGTTACGGGTCTGTTGTCTCATCCAGGGCTCGCCCCTCCCCCCTGTCTGTTACGGGTCTGTTGTCTCATCCAGGGCTCGCCCCTCTCCCCTGTCTCCAGGCAGAGTCTGTGTGAGCGTTTAGTACAGGAAGCATTTACGAGGCTGTTGAGGACGTGATGCCAAGCTAACAAACCACACTCCACTCTCTATAACTGCAGCAGTCAAGCAGGAAGTCTTAATAACTCTCACATGTGACATCTGACATCAGAATATCCGTGTGTGTGTGTGTGTGTGTGTGTGTGTGTGTGTGTGTGTGTGACCTCCAGCAGTGCGGTATCACCTGTGGGAATTCGAGACCTTTTCACTCAGGGTACAATGAAGTAAAAGGAAGAGGCCAGGTGAAAGCAAGCATGGAAGTTTCCCCGAGCGACACGCACTAAAATCTCACCCAGGACCTCTGGGTCCTAGTGCCTGCCAACAACGGCTCCACCATGAGAGCACACAGCAGTCTCAGCGTTGACATTCTAATACTACTGGTCACATACATTGTGAGTGCTTATTATACCCAATATCGTGTGTGTGTGAGTGTGTGTGTGTGTACACACACCTTTTGGTCCTCTGTGGGGTGTGAGGTGTTGACTGTCTGCTCCAGCTCTGTGGGGTCTGGTTCAGGAGAGTCCAGTGAGGCGACCAGGTCAGCGTTGGTCCCTGTGGCCTGTGTATCCACTGGTTCCACCTCCACACTACAGAGCAGGACAGTCAGGGGGTCAGGAGGTCAGAGGGCGAGGTTCATGAACAAAACAGTTCACAACAAGCACACACCAAACTACATTTTGGTTTGACAGCTTCACAGCCCCGCCATAGGGCAGGAGACACAAAATATGCACAAATGATCAGCAAATCAGGGAAGAGCGAACGATGGAAGATGTTGTGCGTCTAGCGCCTCCTTGCAGCCTGCTTATCCCGCAGTTATCCCGTTACCTGGTCGTTACGAGGTAATGAGCAGGTTAGCTGGCAGTGAGCCAGCACATGCTCTGTACTCACCTGCTGAGGGCGGAGCCTGGGGCATGGGCGTGGCTGGGGAGGGCTACGGAGCCCAGCTCACACTGAGTTGCACTAGAGTTCTTTAGTGGGGCACCAGCAGGGGCAATCTCTAGTGCACTGAGGGGAAAAATCATACGCCATTTACCAGGGGGGGTGGTAGGGAGAGAGACAGTGGGGGGTGTGGGGGTAGGGGGGGGGGGGACTGAAAGGGAGGGAGAGAGAGCAAAGGACTAAGCGAGTGAGCACAGGCAGGAGCGATATAAACTATGTTGGGTCCAGGTATAGCAGGCATGAGGGGTGAAGGTTAAGAAGAGAACTGCAGGTGAATTCTGCACACGGAGGCTTTGTGGTGGGTGGCTGTTGGCCTATCACAGAGGCTGTGTGGTGGGTGTTGGCCTATCACAGAGGCTGTGTGGTGGGTGTTGGCCTATCACAGAGGCTGTGTGGTGGGTGTTGGCCTATCACAGAGGCTGTCTGGTGGGTGGCTGTTGGCCTATCACAGAGGCTGTCTGGTGGGTGGCTGTTGGCCTATCACAGAGGCTGTCTGGTGGGTGGCTGTTGGCCTATCACAGAGGCTGCCTGGTGGCTGATGGCCTATCACAGAGGCTGTCTGGTGGCTGATGGCCTATCACAGAGGCTGTCTGGTGGCTGATGGCCTATCACAGAGGCTGTCTGGTGGCTGATGGCCTATCACAGAGGCTTTGTGGTGGCTGTTGGCCTATCACAGAGGCTTTGTGGTGGCTGTTGGCCTATCACAGAGGCTTTGTGGTGGCTGTTGGCCTATCACAGAGGCTTTGTGGTGGCTGTTGGCCTATCACAGAGGCTTTGTGGTGGCTGTTGGCCTATCACAGAGGCTTTGTGGTGGCTGTTGGCCTATCACAGAGGCTTTGTGGTGGCTGTTGGCCCATCACAGAAGCGGCACAGGAATGAAGGTGCCAGCCTCTGCCTACTCATGCGCTTCCACAGGCCGACGTCCTGACGTCCAGACAGAAGAATGAGGAAGAATACAAAGTGCTGACTCATTCAGTGAGGAAGAGTACAAAGTGCTGACTCATTCAGACTGGAACACAGCTGTCTAAGTCCAGTCAGAAATCCCAACAGTACCATACATCGAATGAACATAAACACTCAATCTCGCTCTCTCCCTCTCTCTCTCACACACACACACACACACACACTCACACACAAACTAGATCTTAGATGGTGGTGGAGTTGTTGCCAAGCAGAATAACAGCGGAATGAAAGGAAATTCATGGATGAAATTGGTGAATTCACAGAAGAACTCCGGACAGAACAAATAAAAATAAAAACTAGTCCAGACATGAAGCAAAAATCAAAGCAACTTAAATTAATAATGACACAATGTCAAGCGGAGTCCACTCGGTTCCTCACCTGGAGGGGACATCAGTCGCGGTGTCCGAGGTAGCAGAGGCGGGGTCAGAGGCAGGGTCAGAGGCGGGGTCAGAGGCGGGGTCAGAGGCAGGGTCAGAGGCAGGGTCCAGGTTGTCCTTAGGCTCGGCCGTGGCTTCGGCGTCTTGGCCTAATTGAGGTTCGCTGTGGAGCTCAGTGGGAGGAGCAGTAACAGCAGCAGACACCAGCGTGTCTGTGGTGGTGGGCGTGGCCTGGGGGAGTTCCAGCTCTGTCTGGGGCGGAGATGGTGCTGGGGCCGATGTGTGGGTTTGTGTGCGCTCAAAGTCCAACTGTTCCGGGTCGGGTTGGGGTTCTGCTTGGTGCAGTTCTGGCTCTGAGATGGGTTGCCCCATGTCTGGAAGAATGCCTTCCACCACTTCTACTAAATTCATAGTCTACCACAAACACAGAGAGAAACAGTTCAGCGACCACAGACTACATAAGAGAAACAAGACAAATACAAATGTTTATACAGAAGCATATAGCAGCACATCTTTAGGGGTTTGATGCACCACAGCACAAGCAGCGACCGTCGTTCAGGCACCTGAGCACATTTGGCCTCTTCCGAGACATCTGTCTGCTCGTCTACGAAGGCTCCCTCCATCTCCAACCCTTGCACCTCCTTCTCCACCTGCTGTAAGGAGTCAACAAAGGGTTAAAACCACAGGACACACAGGGAGAGACTCCTCTAAAACTAGAGCCTCATACACACACATAGGGAGAGACTCCTCTAAAACTAGAGCATCATACACACACACAGGGAGACTCCTCTAAAACTAGAGCATCATACACACACATACAGGGAGAGACTCCTCTAAAACTAGAGCCTCATACACACACACAGGGAGAGACTCCTCTAAAACTAGAGCCTCATACACACACAGGGAGAGACTCCTCTAAAACTAGAGCCTCATACACACACACAGGGAGAGACTCCTCTAAAACTAGAGCCTCATACACACACACAGGGAGAGACTCCTCTAAAACTAGAGCCTCATACACACATACAGGGAGAGACTCCTCTAAAACTAGAGCCTCATACACACATACAGGGAGAGACTCCTCTAAAACTAGAGCCTCATACACACACACAGGGAGAGACTCCTCTAAAACTAGAGCCTCATACACACACACAGGGAGAGACTCCTCTAAAACTAGAGCCTCATACACACATACAGGGAGAGACTCCTCTAAAACTAGAGCCTCATACACACATACAGGGAGAGACTCCTCTAAAACTAGAGCCTCATACACACATACAGGGAGAGACTCCTCTAAAACTAGAGCCTCATACACACATACAGTGAGAGACTCCTCTAAAACTAGAGCCTCATACACACATACAGGGAGAGACTCCTCTAAAACTAGAACCTCATACACACACACAGGGAGAGACTCCTCTAAAACTAGAGCCTCATACACACACATACAGGGAGAGACTCCTCTAAAACTAGAGCCTCATACACACATACAGTGAGAGACTCCTCTAAAACTAGAGCCTCATACACACACATACAGGGAGAGACTCCTCTAAAACTAGAGCCTCATACACACACATACAGGGAGAGACTCCTCTAAAACTAGAGCCTCATACACACACACAGGGAGAGACTCCTCTAAAACTAGAGCCTCATACACACACACACAGGGAGAGACTCCTCTAAAACTAGAGCCTCATACACACACACACAGGGAGAGACTCCTCTAAAACTAGAGCCTCATACACACACACAGGGAGAGACTCCTCTAAAACTAGAGCATCATACACACACACAGGGAGAGACTCCTCTAAAACTAGAGCCTCATACACACATACAGGGAGAGACTCCTCTAAAACTAGAGCCTCATACACACACATACAGGGAGAGACTCCTCTAAAACTAGAGCCTCATACACACACATACAGGGAGAGACTCCTCTAAAACTAGAGCCTCATACACACACACAGGTAGAGACTCCTCTAAAACTAGAGCCTCATACACACACACACAGGGAGAGACTCCTCTAAAACTAGAGCCTCATACACACACACACACACACACACAGGGAGAGACTCCTCTAAAACTAGAGCCTCATACACACACACACAGGGAGAGACTCCTCTAAAACTAGAGCCTCATACACACATACAGGGAGAGACTCCTCTAAAACTAGAGCCTCATACACACACACAGGGAGAGACTCCTCTAAAACTAGAGCATCATACACACACACAGGGAGAGACTCCTCTAAAACTAGAGCCTCATACACACACACACACAGGGAGAGACTCCTCTAAAACTAGAGCCTCATACACACACACAGGGAGAGACTCCTCTAAAACTAGAGCCTCATACACACACATAGGGAGAGACTCATCTAAAACTAGAGCATCATACACACACACAGGGAGAGACTCCTCTAAAACTAGAGCCTCATACACACACACAGGGAGAGACTCCTCTAAAACTAGAGCCTCATACACACATACAGGGAGAGACTCCTCTAAAACTAGAGCCTCATACACACACATAGGGAGAGACTCCTCTAAAACTAGAGCCTCATACACACACATAGGGAGAGACTCCTCTAAAACTAGAGCCTCATACACACACATAGGGAGAGACTCCTCTAAAACTAGAGCCTCATACACACACACACAGGGAGAGACTCCTCTAAAACTAGAGCCTCATACACACACACACAGGGAGAGACTCCTCTAAAACTAGAGCCTCATACACACACACAGGGAGAGACTCCTCTAAAACTAGAGCCTCATACACACACACAGGGAGAGACTCCTCTAAAACTAGAGCCTCATACACACACACAGGGAGAGACTCCTCTAAAACTAGAGCCTCATACACACACACAGGGAGAGACTCCTCTAAAACTAGAGCCTCATACACACATACAGGGAGAGACTCCTCTAAAACTAGAGCCTCATACACACACACAGGGAGAGACTCCTCTAAAACTAGAGCCTCATACACACACACAGGGAGAGACTCCTCTAAAACTAGAGCCTCATACACACACACAGGGAGAGACTCCTCTAAAACTAGAGCCTCATACACACATACAGGGAGAGACTCCTCTAAAACTAGAGCCTCATACACACACACAGGGAGAGACTCCTCTAAAACTAGAGCATCATACACACACACACAGGGAGAGACTCCCATTGTGTGAGCATTAGATAAACATCAAGAGCTCTCAAAAATCTCTGTGTACTTTTACAGCACAAAACATCCTTTAAAGTCACATTAAGCAAACTACGCTTTGTGTGGGTGTGTTTGTTTAAGGAGGCATGAGGGAGAGAGACAGAGATATATAGATTAAAGAAATGGAGAGAATGAGAGAGATAACCAGGAGACTGATGGCCTTTAAAGGGCAAACAGCACGTTGGTGGAGTTTAGCCTCCACGCATGGTGGTGCTACACAAGCTCTTTAATGCTCAAATGGCCCTAATTTGCAAAAGTGAGCCAATATGTAGTTCAACGCTAACCATGTCTGCTAAGAACAGGCTCACTAAAGTTACCGTGAGGCTAGTCAGTCAACACTAAGAAATGAGGACAACAGAACCCCCTGTATACGTGAGAGAAGGTTCAACTCTACTGAAAAGAAGAGGACAGAAACGAAACAAAGCAGGCTCTGGTGTACAGAGTGAACCTGCTGACAGACACGCGTGGCCATTTCTTAAACATGCGGCTCAGAGCACAAGATGAAATGGAATGAGACCGGTCCGTTTGTACAGTGAACGCTAAACTACACAGCAAAGCTATTCAGAAGAGACCAGCGGTTTGTCCTGTGACTACAAGGAAATTTCACATGTCCGTTTCTGCTGGGCTGTAGAAAGTGTGTGTTCAGCTGTGGGTGCGGAGGTGTGAGCTGACTGGTGTTTGTGTCACCTTCTCGTGAGTCCCGTCCTCCGTTGCAGCGCGAGGGACACCGTCCTGCACGGGGAGAACTGATCCTGGAGAGGGCTGCTCTGAACAGTGGGCATGACGACCGCGAGACCTGCAGGACACACGCGGGACAGCCTCATTAGCATACCAACAAACACCAGGAGCAGAAATATGCAGGCACAAAAAAAAAAACAATACAAAACCATGAATATTCGAATGCAAAATCATCAATATTCTAATTCAAAAGCATTATTTTTATAATACAAAATCAAATCATGCCTGCAAAAAACAAAGCAATGGTCAGCTGCAGGGCGGGTAGGGCAGCCTTTAGCACAGGCCCTCCGCCGCCATGGGGGCTGTACACCTACACTCTGATTCAACAGCCTTGGGGGCTGTTTGGGGGCGAGGCATGGAGGAATTTGAACTGCTCTATCGAACAAGCAGCTCCAGAATGATGAGATTAGCAGAGATAAGAGTGAGTACTCCTCGCTGTTTGTTCAGGGTTAAACCGAATCTCACAGCACTGCTATTCAAAACCAAAGACGTGTGCTGTAGTGGCTGGAAACGGATTTCCTGGAGCCAGCGGTTCAGAAAGTCCACCTTTAATGCACTTGTGCTCTGCTCAGGAGAGCGTCAGTGGTTACGGTCTCTCCCTCTGGGCCCTGCTTTGGAAACCTAACGCTGTTGAAAGCAACAGCTTTGCTTCTGAAACAGAAACGAGGACGCTCATTAATGTAAATCAAACGTAGCAGTCAGACAACGCGGAGGCGTGGGGGTGGAGAGGATTTCTCCACCACCATCCCAGCCTGCACCAGGGACACAGGGGGCATCATGGGGGTGTGTGGGGCGGCGGGGTTAGAGCCACACTCTTCCACCATCAGCCTATCTTTAAAAAACATCACGTGGCTGTGGACAACAGCTGGGCCTTGTTATTGTACAGCACACAAACAGTAAACTGAGAACTTCACCTTGAAACCGGGCCTGACACCTGCACACATGGAGACAGTCTGAAATGCTGTCAGCACCCCAGTATATATGCCACGGTCACTGATACTGGACGTGGGAGAGAAATTAATAAGTAAAACAAATAAATTAAAATAATAATAATAAAGAAATATCAGACAATTCAACTTCAACCCCTATTACATCATACCAGAGCCGTCTACTCTACTAAAGACTCCATACAACAATTATCACACAGAACAATTAATTAATTAACAGATTAAGCAGAACAAAAGGTGTTTCATTAGAACAGACTGTGCTATGGCAAAGCAAAGAGGGCCTGTCTGGACACACTTCATTTTGATACTCCGTGTGTTGCCGTAGGGGCAGGCTCGCACGGGGGGGGGCAGGCTCGCACGGGGGGGGGGGCAGGCTCGCACGGGGGGCAGGCTCGCACGGGGGGGGGGGCAGGCTCGCACGGGGGGGGGGGCAGGCTCGCACGGGGGGGGGGCAGGCTCGCACGGGGGGGGGCAGGCTCGCACGGGGGGGGGCAGGCTCGCACGGGGGGGGGGGGGGGGCAGGCTCGCACGGGGGGGGGGGGGGGCAGGCTCGCACGGGGGGGGGGCAGGCTCGCACGGGGGGGGGGGGCAGGCTCGCACGGGGGGGGCAGGCTCGCACGGGGGGCAGGCTCGCACGGGGCTCTAGGGATGTCCAAGCCAAAGACCTGTTCCTTCCTCATCAAGATCTGAGCCTACTGACTGAAAGAAATCTGATCAGGATTCCACCATTTTCTGTTTTCCTGCTATCTGCAGCACTAAACATGGTGACAGTTGAATTGAAGTGACAGCTGAATTGATCCCATCAGAAAAACTCCACAGTAACTCAGAGCTCATGTTTCCTCGTTGCTGAAATTATACAGCTTCATTTAATATTTCCTTACATAGTTGAACGCATTTTAATCTGAAATGTAACACATTTTATTTGAAGAGGCATGTGGGGGTGTCGGTTACGTCAGCGTTACAAAGGCGGAGGGTTACGTCAGCGTTACACATGCCTGCTGGGTCTGCCCCACCTGCTGGGTCTGCCCCACCTGCCCCCCAGCACTGCCCCTGACCAACCACTGCCCTGCACATCTGAGAGCTGATGGAGAAGATTAGACCACAGAAAAATGTCAGAATTTGTTGAGGCTTTAATTCTGCTGTTTGCGCCAAACCGTACAGAGCAGGTGAAAGGTCACGGTTTAGATTAGTTTACGCTGTGAACGCTTACAATGGAATTCAATTATAACTTTATTTCTCCTGGTTATGCAGCTTTGACAATTTCTTTGTTCCAAACGTGAATGGACACAGAACCGGTGGGCGTAATCGTGCGGCACGCCACACGTTATCTTGAGTGACGGCACAACTGGAAGAGGCTGGGCCGAGTGAGCTGACGTTGTGGCCCACACACCGCCCAGGCCAGCAGACTCACGCAGACAGTGGAGTGTGAATGGGGATCAGAGACACTGCAGTGGAGAGGAGTGTGAATCCAGCATTTTCACAACCAACTATTTCACACGCAGGGACATTATTCAGAACCAAATTCACACAAAACATAACCATGCAGGAGAGTAAACGCCCTTATTTGTCATAAATCTTGAACACGCAAAAATTAAACGCATCAACTAAAACCTTAAAATCCATATTAAATATGTGTACAAAATAATACTAATAATAATGTTCACAGTTCATATTCCCCTTCTGAAAAGAGAACCATGAAAGAGAAGCGTATTGCATCACCATCACAGTCAGAGTGAGTGCTGAACTCTGCACGGCATCACTGTGCTTTTCTGACACTACGTGAACCCCCAGCCCAGTGACCCTGCGGAAGCTCGTCAGACGCCCAGACACTTCTCTCCACTTCCTGAGGAGTCAGGCGGCGGCCGGCTTCTCGGACACATCTCTGCTTCTGCTGCTTGTCTGGCGAACATGGTGCAGATCTCTCAAACCCATTAAAGGTCCACCATATATGATACCAGAGCACTGGAATAGAGCCAGTGTTGGGTGTAGAGACCGATGCTGAACCTCTCACACACGCTTCCAACATCATGATTCCACATAAAAAGCGTTGAGTCTCTTCAACGGCGAGAAGAGGCAGCTGGTGTCGTGCCATCATCCTCTTGGCAAAGCCACAGAAGTGTCATTGCTTTCTCAGAGATGAGCACTTGGTTATTGATACTGGTGTGGCTTCCATTACGTCCATGTTTAATGGAGCCGTCAGCTCCGAGGACCAGGGCCAAAACCTTTGGCACTGAAGGCCACGGATCTGTGCAGATTCCAGCGTTGAAGAGCAGGATCGGGGAGGGAAGATGGTCAACAATGATGAGCAATGAAGGACCCTGTGTGTGGCAGATCACGTGGTTACATGTTACAAGTCTTTGCCCTTCGAGTTTTTTCTTTTAGGCTGTCTAGCTGGTTGGAGTTAAACACTGAAGATTTCCTGTTCGTTTTATCTTCCCGTGATCAGAGCACCAAAGCCACAACCAGACCAATTCTACAGCCAAAGACCAAACAAACAACCCACCATCACCAAAAGCCTCCGTTTACCTGAAACCAGTACTACGCTTAAAATCCAACTTTACTGCGCTGGTCAGTAATGCATTACTGTATTATCTCCGCAACATCTTATCAGGTTCTTTTTGGTTTGAAGCAAAACACATTCTCCATATAATCAACAACAACTAAATTGATATTTTGAGGTGACCTTTCATGCAAATCCATCAATAACATTTTTTCCCCAGTTTTATAACTAACCCTAGTAAATGTCTAGGTAAATAGTAAATTTAAATGTATTAAATATATTGCGATATGATTCCAAAACACACCTTATTAATGTCCCACACTATAAGTATTACAGAGTATTTGATAGAAACAACCAAAAAAATACAAAAACTACCATTCCAGCAAAATCATAAATGCTATAATGTCTAACTTACCAGGAAGTTATTGTGCACCACATATTTAAAAGTGTAACACATTTAAAAGTCAACCATGTCACTACATATTTAGAACACTGGACGACTAGAACTAGAATCAGATTCTGAGGATCTAGGCCAGGCCTTTATTTGTCTTACACACGTAAGTGCATTGAAATGCGATTTCCGCATATTCCAGCTGAAAGTCAGAGTCAGACATTGTACAGCATCCTAGGCATGTCGAAGGATGACTACTGACAGTCCCAGATCCTACTGCCTAGGCTAGCTGCCTATTCTATTAAGATATTATGAGCTCACAAGAGTACACTGTACTAGAGTACTGTACTACATACATCATGAGCGACGCCATGCGCTGAACGACAGAGCTCCGTTTAAGCCTTTAATCTCATTATGTATAATTGAGAATCCTTGTATAAACCGTTAACAACAGAACAGGCCCAAAGCTCTGCTAGTCCAGTCAGCCCACTTCACAAGATGACGTCATCATCACGGTCACTCGCACGGAGGAAAACAGCAGATGGACCAGTGGAAAATATTACTGAAGCTGTTCCTAGTGCCACAGGCAAAGAACGCCACCCACCAGCCGAACTCGTGCTCACGCACACCTGCGGTGCTAAGCAGTAGAGACTGAAGAACACGGGTAATACTGCGTTCTGCCCTATAAACGTCACGCTTCAATGGAAACCAGTTTAAAACTAAATGTAGTCTTTGGGCACTGCCAGACCAGCGCCGAGATGGATCTTGTGATGTTGGCAATCTGGTCTTAAAAGTCCAGGACTTCTGACCTCTTCTCTCCTCTAAAACCTCAGAGATCCTCCGTGACTTTCCAGACTTTTATATGGCTTGTTTACATGGTCCACAGGGACTCTGGTCCTGAAGTGACGGGGGGGTCTTCCTGCTGTCAGCAGAAGGAACCAACGTGCCCGGGCACGGTCGTGCTAAGGACGAGCTGCTCCTCTCCATCCTCACGCTGCAGGGAGACGCGTTTGAGCTGCAGGGAGACGCGTTTGAGCTGCAGGGAGACGCGTTTGAGCTGCAGGGAGACGCGTTTGAGCTGCAGGGAGACGCGTTTGAGCTGCAGGGAGACGCGTTTGAGCTGCAGGGAGACGCGTTTGCGTTTGAGCTGCAGGGAGACGCGTTTGCGTTTGAGCTGTAGGGAGACGCGTTTGCGTTTGAGCTGTAGGGAGACGCGTTTGCGTTTGAGCTGTAGGGAGACGCGTTTGAGCCGTCTCGCCCTGCATTATTCAGTGAAGAGACTTTGAGTCAAGCCCTCCAACAGCGCAGCTGGTTCATTAGCCTATGCAAAAGAGAACGGAAGAGAATTTCTCTCTCCGCACGTGCACGTCAAACGCACGTGGCCTGAACCGGCCTGACCGGGACACGCAATCCAGTCCAAAAACAAAGCTGCTGACATTCCACCGAGGCAGAATAAGCCCACGGGCAGCGGAGGCCGCGCTTTAAACAGCAGCGAGGCACAAACTCCGCCCCTCTCTTCCTCGTGCGTTACGAACGCACCTCACAAGACAGACGCACAGCAACGAGGTGTGAGAACGGAGGCGCCGCCCCCACGTGGAAGCTGGATCTTTAAGCCTGGAGAGATGGTCTGTTTTTAGTCAGGATTCTGAAGTTGTGTGCCAAGCAGACATGCACTGAAGAAGGTTATATGAGAGAGAGAGAGAGAGAGAGAGAGAGAGAGAGAGAGAGAGAGAGAGAGAGAGAGAGAGAGAAAGAAAAGCCTGAGACTGCACAAACACAAATTGGGAGGACTGCCGTGGTTCAGGGAGGCGTGCGCAGAGCCATGTGGCCGGGAGAGGAGCAGACAGACAGACAGACAGGAGTGGACAGACAGACAGACAGGCAGACAGACCGGTGAGGACAGACAGGCAGACAGACCAGTGAGGACAGACAGGCATGCGTGTGTCCAGCCCGCTGGCAGAGGAGCAGGCCACGGCTCGGGATGGACCAAAACACTCCGTCACGGGGGGGAGGGAGCTGACGGCACTGGGAGAACGAGAGCCAGCGCCGGGGAGGCAACCCCCCCCCCCCCCAGCCGACGTAATCCCTCCCCCCGCGTGAGACATCTCCAGGGGAAGCTCAAGTAGAATCAAACTGAAGCTAAATGAGAGATGAGAGTTTCAGAGTCAGCAGCATATTGGCTGGAGGTCCAGATCGCCGTTGTAGATCTGCTGAAACTGAACACCTCCCGTCTGAGGATGATGGAGTGTGGACGGGCTGCTGGCATGAGTGTGGTGCCAAGAGTGGACTTACCGCATGGTTTCAGAATGGAGGAAAAGAAAATTGATGAAAAACAGAGAAGGAGAAGAAAAAGAAGACTTTAGCTTGTAAACAAAGAACAAAACCATCAAACTCTGATCAGGGTTGACTTCCCAGAGCAGGGCAAGAGGGGAACAGGACACCACCCTCAGGGCACATATGGCCTCCAGAGGGTCTCCGTTAAAGCCTCCTTGTGAACACGTGGACGTCTCCCTTCCCACGTTGCAGCACAACCACGCGGCTGATCCATCGTCCCGGCACGACGTGAAGAAGCGACTACAGCACAGCCGTACAACAGAACCCACGTTTTGAATGGCAGACGGAGGAGGTGAAGGAAGGAAAAAGGAAGTCTTAGTCCTGCACTTTACCCCAGCTCCCATGACAGAGCTGACCTCCCTGATGTCATCAGGCAAGAACACGGTTCACCCTGAACTAAGCAGAAAGGTCAGGGGGGGGGAGAGGTTGGGAGGTCGTCCCCTAGTTACACTACGTCGGACCACTAGGACCACTACGTCGTGCAATAGTCCCAACTTCCTTCACTGGGTCCGCTCCCATCAGAATGCCTGTCCTGAAGCTAGGCAAAGCTTCCCGTCCTCCCGTCCAGAGAGAGGAGGGAGACAGTGCCATGGGCAACCCATCAGCCCTCTGGGTTTCCATACCGACCACCGTTCCAAAAGTTCCACCGTAGGCCGAGACAAACACTCGACTGTTGCCATTGGTTACCTACGAGAGATGCTGGAATTACCAAACACCTCTCCGCCCCAATCTACAAGATGATCTGTGGGAATTATTGGAACTTACATAAATGCTAAAAATTACTTTTCCATTTAATTATCAATCACTGTTCGGCCAGCCTTTATGACAGAGACGGTCACTAGCCTAGGCCATAGCGCTAGCCCATAGCGCTACTGTCAAGGCTAATTACAGACTCCCAGGCTGGAGTGGTGAAAGCCCGATCACATAACCTCTAAAGCCAAAGTCAGTATCAATAACTCTTCAGACTACACCTCCTGATATTTAGAGTCAGAACATCCTGATTGGAAGCCGCTGGGTTCTGACAGAAAGAAGTCAGGTAAATTTCCTCATCTCGGCCGCATTAGTGCGATGGGTGTGGACGCTAACTATACAGTACCAGCCCACAAACAAAGCCCTCATGGCAGAGCAGAAAAGGGCCCGTTACAGGTAATACAGCAGCTGTATTAGACCTGTAAGGGAAGCGGTGTAAACGATCCGTGACCCAGTGAACAGGTGAAAGTCAGAGCCACGCTGGGCAGTCCCGTATGAAAAAGCTCCTGTTCAGGACTTTCCAAACGATTTCTGCTTAACGTTACGTCTGTGTCCATTGATTTTAAAAGACGACTCCTTTTATAGAGTCCTTAAGACAGCCTTCAATTTCTAATATAGCTTCTAACTTCACGGAAATTGTGCACATCCAGAAAATCCGAAATAAAGCCTAGACACAACAACGCTTACTGTTGTAGGAGCTTCTAAACGGAGCACGATGACGATAACTCTTCCTTCTTTACCCAGTTTATGTTACCATGCCAGAATCAAACCCAAGACCAGTAGTGTTTTACCTCCATATTTGATGGGGCACAAGCATAAATGAGGTTGTAAGGGGAAATGATGGCATGCAGCTGCCGGCACAGACACCATTGCACATACATAAGCCACTCAGTACAATTGCAGACCATCAAAAGAACAAATTGTAAAAAAAGAGCTTGATCAAAAATCATACAGGAAAAGGAAAATCTAAAGATTCTCTTCCTTCTCAGGCATCAGTATCTTATGTAAAGGTTACGCTGGCATATGCCACTGTTATCAGCATCTAATTACAGATGACAGTGGCACATGACAACGACATTTTGCCTGTGTCATTTGACTTTGCCTGCATCATTTGACTTTGTGCCTATGTTTAACTAGCACATGTTTCAGATGTTTACGCTACTGAAAAGTTATTTGAAAACTACTGAAAGACCTCAGAACCCATTTAGATGATGCTGGTGTTGTGCCTAATTCATACTCCTCCGCAGAGTCCGACTCCCCTCGTTTGCACGCACTTAAAGATGCTATAGATGATATTTGCGATTTATGCTGTTTCCTTGCATAAACCTTAATACGGACGAAAGTGGTGGTCGTAAAGGCCCCAGAGCACTGTGGTCTGTTTTTTCCAATAGCTTTTAAACCGTCCATCATAAGACCACCAAACAAGTTGTATTGTATATCAACAACATTTTGAATTGGTATTAATAACTTATCTCCATTTGTGGTGGGCAGTTTTTGTTTACAAATTTCCATTGCCATTGATTCAATTATCCAACACATATTCTTGCCTATGGAAAGTAGTCCCCTTTATTATAAGGATGAGCTCAACATCACTACCAAATGTTCAATAAAAATACAAACATTCAAAGCTTCTGAAATGTATAAATAAGGTATCCATACACACCAAAGAGTTGTAGGTTGTTTAAGATGCACTTTATGTGGTCTAATACAATTAGTTTGTGGACTTATGACAGACCGTTTACAAGATATTGAAATAGACATAAACTGACCACCACAAACAGGTACAAGGTATAAATACCCAGTTAAGAGTCGGAGATTGTCGTACATCATGCACTATATGTAATACAACTTGGTCTTATGAAGGACGGTTTAAAAGCTATTGAAATTATTGCAAAAAAATGAATGCACAGTGCTCTGGAGCCTTTATGACCTCCACTTTCGTCCGTGTTAAGGTCATTTGTAGATGGTGCCTGGAGGCCACTATGTTGTCTACAATTTTAAATGCGTCTATTTCTGACTTAGACAAAGTTGTATGTGTTCTTTCATGTACACGGACCAGTCATCCTGGTCCCTTTGCAGAGAAACAGCCCCAAAGCATGATGTTGCCACCCCCATACTTGACAGTTGGTATGGTGTTCTTTGGATGCAACTCAGCATTCACTGTCCTCCAAACACGACGAGTTGTGTTTTTACCAAATAGTTCTACTTTGGTTTCATCTGACCATATGGCATTCTCCCAATACTCTTCTGGAACATTCAAATGCTCTCTAGCAAACGTCTGGCACTGCAAGATCTGAGTCCCTGGCGTGTGTTGCTGATGGTAGCCTTTGTAACGTTGGTCCCAGCTTTCTGCAGGTCATTCACTAGATCCCCCCTTGTGGTTCTGGGATTTTTCCTCACCGTTCTTGTGATCATTTTGACCCCATGGGCTGAGATCTTGCGTGGAGCCCCAGATCGAGGGAGATTAGTAGTGGTCTTGTAGGTCTTCCATTTTTTGATTATTGCTCCCACAGTAGATTACTTGCCTATTGCAGATTCAGTCTTCCCAGCCTGGTGCAGGTCTACAATTCGGTTTCTGATGTCCTCCGACAGCTCTTTCGTCTTCACCATAGTGGAGTTTGGAGTGTGAGGTTGTGGGCAGGTGTCTTTTATACTGTTAACGACTTCAAAAACGTGCCATTAATACAGGTAATGAGGTGGGGGAAAGAGGAGCCTCTTAAAAAAGAAGTTACAGGTCTGTGACAGCCAGAAATCTTGCTTGTTTGTAGGTGACCAAATACTTATTTTCCACCATTATTTGCAAATAAATTCTTTAAAAGTCAGACAAAATGATTTTCTCAGTTTTTTTTCACATTTTGTCTCTCATAGTTGAGGTCTACCTATGATGTCAATTACAGGCCTCTCATCTTTTTAAGTGGGAGAACTTGCACAATTGGTGACTGACTAAATACTTATTTTCCCCACTGTATGTCCTTGTCACCTGTACGCAAGATGTCGATGTCAATGGCATATGCCAGCTTAACCTTTACGTAAGATGCCGATGCCTTTCCGTGTTATTACCACTACTGCCACGGTGAGAGAAAATGAGCAAATCTAATAGTTTCCTGTTGCGTATGTTGCGTCTGAGTAATCACGGCCCGACATGCTGAGGCAAAAACGTGTGTCACACATTTACACCTTAAAGACGGCGTCAGAACACCACGATAATAAAATCAGTTCTGATCGGGCCAGTACCAAAGCAGAGCCAGCGTGGGGACACGTTTATACGGCACGCCTGAATCTGGCCATACAGACTGGTCCTGGTCCAGAACAAGTCTGTTCGACACCCCTCCCCACAGAACAGTCCCACACGGTTGCCAGGAGACGGACAATCGAGTGTGTAGACAGCCTCTATTGTACAGGGCCACATCAACAGGCCTGTGTATGTGTGACGTACGTGCAGATCTGTGCGTGTCAGTATGATAATGAGATGGAGAAGACAAAGTTATATTGGTTAGAAAGAGAGGAACACAGGAATACCGAGGGGGGGGGGGTGTCCTGTCCACTGTCCTGAGAAGAAAAGCTCCTTTGGTTTCACCCAGAATAGGCCGGCTATTCAGAACAGATATTGGCCCGTATTCTCCTCCCTTCCTTAATAGCAATACCATCAACAGCGGTAAACATACCGGCTGTGTCCTAATCCGCAGTGTCCTAGAACGTATCTATTCAGTAACATTGTTTTTTGGCCTCTATTTTGTGCAAATTTGCCATTGTGCAAAACGCCCAGATCGAGGTTTACACACCCATTTACAATTATGTGATGTGGGCCTGGACACATCTGCAGATGGTGGTCTTAACCCTTCTTGGTACACTTCTCAGGGAGCTAGCCACAGAGTTTGAGGCTCACAGTACGGCACATCCATGCTCTCAAATCTCTTTATTCATCTATGTCAATACAATTTTCCCCATTCTATGCAAACTTAAACATGCAAATGACACAAAAATAGATGTCTATATGCTTCTTAAATAACCAACTAACTAAACGAATGAATGAAGAAATAAAACACTGTCAATTTGACAAGATTTGACTTGGTATCTCATGACCCAAGAGTGAGCACCATATCACTACACCTGCATCAGCTAAAGGACAGAAATTTCATGGTCACACCATGGTGTGCCAACAGCGAACCAGGAAGATATGTTCCACGGTGGGATGAGCATGCATGACAAAGCTGAAATTAAGCCAAGATAAAACAGTACACTGGATCACTTTACAGAAAGATCAAACTCTGAGAATACATATGGCAAAGAGAAAATGTTGTATGCACAGCATTGCTGCTGACAACGAATATTCTAAAGTAAATTAGATAACTGAATTGTTAAAAAAAAAAATTTGAATTGTGAAATCAATAATAATCAGTTATGTGAATGAATATTCTGGATATGAAAATGATTTTGCACATGTTCCAGGATTTCCTGGACTGCTATGCTGAATGAACAGGAGTCACACATCACTTTTAGTAATTGAAAATGAAATGTAGGTCAAGTTGAAACAAACGAAAATTTCAACAGCACCCAAGTGGTAATGGTTGCGGAGACTTTACAATCCAACTCGGCTGAAGAGAGAGTGTTTTTCACTCTGAGGAACCAAAAAGTCGTATTTGGAGATATTTCAGACTTATAGGTCTATAGATGGCAAAACTGTGGAACCTCAAGATAAAGTTGCTCACTATGTAAGCGATTTAAACTACAATTAGCTGACCAGTCTAGCACAACCAGCCAACATGCAAACAAACTGATGTCCAGTAAGTCATGAAGTAGCCACACCCTGACTCCTATTTCACACTGTCCACCACAAGCTTGTTATCTGCAGGACGACAATGAATGAAGGTATTCAACGAATGAAGACACGTCCTCATATAGACCAGTTACATTGATGTTACTGGCTTCAAAGAGTTCTGTCAGGATATAGAACTAAGGTGCTGTATCAAGTAGTTGAATGTTTCAGCTACTTGATACAACTAGTTTCAAGTACTGTAGTTTCAACTGTATTCAACCAGTGGAGATTTTTAATGATAAACACTTCATAGCTGTATTACATCACAAGACACAAGTGGTAAATGAACCTAATTAAACAACGCTAACCGCTACAGACACCGGCAGTTTGTATGATCGTCTGATGTGAGGGCAGTTATGGGACCTTCTCTTCTGCATGCATAACATCACTGAACACTGATACGACCCAGCAGTGTGACAATGCACTGGGACATTCTGGTCCTCTGGCAAAAGCTCTGGGCTTATCGCCACTGTCAAGGAGCATACCACAGATTCAGGGCAATGAGGCGGGATGAGCAGGTCCCCTGAACTAAATGCGCACGCTCGCTCGCTCCTGAGACAAGACAAGACACACAGATGGCAGCAGTATGTCCGCATACTGATTAAGCTTCACTCTGAGGAAACAAACCTCCTAGCAAAGGTAGGACCTTTATAACCTCCCTGACTTTAACATTCTCACCAGTCCTCCCTGTAAACTTCAGCAGAGACCACCCATCCCCCTGCCATAAGCCTTTAAAGTGACTATGCTGTTTCTACATAATCTCTCTATTGTTTATTATGTTAACCACCCTGGAGCTAAAAAGGCTAACAGCCATATGACAAACAGACCACAGCTAGAATATAAGCATTACAGTTAGGCAACATGTCAGTAAAACAAGCTTTTATTTACTTTAGAAACCTATGGAGGTATTTGCATAAACCATAGAAAGGCTAGCAAACATATTCCCTGTAGGATTCTTCAGAAAAAATGGTAATTTTGCAAAGCTAGATGATTGATGACCTGACACAGGTGACAACCTTTTGTTCCAGAGCAGATGTCAACAGCACAAGCAGGATTCAGACACTGGGCTGGCAAATTCAGGGATGTTGACCTTGCATCTCAGTGGTAATCATCTGACGTAGAATGACATCACTACCTGAGAACTGGGTGGAAATGTGACAGAACTAGCAGCATGAGATTGACATGCAAAGAGATGGTCCTGTCACTCAATGGGTGCAGCAAGGTACTAACACATTCAAGGACATGGGTTAGATCCTCAGGGAACACACACGTGTACACACACATACACACACGTGCACACACACACACACATACACCCGTGAGGACCAAGGTGAATATCTGTCCTCAGGAGTCCCAAAGCCGCACACAGCCCGGCCATCTGTGAGGGCGAGGTGTTCTCTGCTCCTTAGCATGCTTTGATCTCTGTCACGGTGAGTGTCAGGCAAGAAGGTGGAAATTAGGCCGGATAAGGAGATGACCGATAACACAGACGTACGACCTTGGGCTGGTCCTCAGAGTCAACGAGCAGTGGATCATAACAGGACCAAATCTCTGAATCAGCCTTTATGATTAAATTCCTGCAAAGAATTTGTCCTTGTGACGTGTGATTTAATAAGGCCTGCGTGGAGGGGAAGGGGGTGGTGGTGTCAGATCCAGTACTGAAGCAGAGAACACTACAGAGAGCAGCATGCCAACCACACGGTCCTTCTCTTTAGACACAGGAGGGCACATAACACACACTTGTGGGTGAAAGAAGTGTGATTGGGCCTGAGTGAGCAGATGTGTAGTAGAGCAACTCTACATGCTGCTCATAACTGCAGGCTTTGTTTCTCTCTCCAACTCTCCTTTCTCTTTTACGGCTCCTCTCTCTGCTTTGGGGTTTGAACCAAAAAGCAGATTACAGCTCTGAACACTGGAAACAATTATGCCTTACAGAGAGACAGACAGAAAGACAGAGAGACAGAGGCAGACAGACACAGGCAGAGAGAGAGAGAGAGAGACGTGCAGAGGGAGAAGTATCACAGTTGTGTTCTAACAGAAGGGAGCGTGGCCTGTTTGGAGTGCCAGGAATTTCTGCTCATATTAGAAAAGTGGGAGGTTGGAGTGTGAAGCTATGGTGCCCAACACACTCTGCCAGCAGGACAAAGCATACCTTTGAGCAGATGAAGAGAGGTTAGCTTATAGCAACTTTTTGCTCGTCGCTCTAAAAATAAGGATCGTGTGCGTGTCATTCCATTAATGTTGGCTCTGTATCCTTAAGAGAGCTGTTTCAGAGCTACAATATATACACTCAGGTAAAACACTGGGATTTTATAGACCAGAAAGTACGCACATTCTATGCAGTCTACTACTAAACATACAAATGTAAATCATTTTAGACATAGAAGCATATAAAAGCATTACCGAGGGAGTAATCAAATCAAAGGCCAAACATGAATTCATAGCCCAGAATTACATTCAACACATAGGTCAACATAAATATATTCATTCAAAAAAGACCAAATTATGACAAATGATGGTTTCACTCTGAGAGCAGTCACGTGGCCACACAGAAATCAGGAAAAGCTTCAAAAAGGCTTCAAACACAACATGGAGAGAGAGAGAGAGAGAGAGAGAGAGAGAGAGAGAGAGAGAGAGAGAGAGAGAGAGAGAGAGTCTGGGGATGTGTGCTCAGAATACAAATGAACAAAGATGGAGGCTGTGCATCAACTCTCTCTCCCTCTTTCTCTCTGTCAAATCTCTCTCTCTCTCTCTCGTATACACAACGAATGAGATGTAAACAGAATGCCAAAGAGAATCTTAATGGACCCATTAATGCTCAAAAGAGCTTCAGTAAATTCATCTGTTATGGCAGCTTTTATTTTTAAATAAAACAACCAGTCAGATTAAAAAAATATTTTCTAACCAATATTTTATCCTGATATCACGTTGCTACATAGGTATTCAGACCAAACACTCTGGGTTGACTTAATTAACAGATTAATTAACAGATTCAAGTGTGACATGTGGCAGAATTATGAGGACTTGGCAAAATCAGAAGAAATAACTGAAAATGATTTGAAAAAATACACCAAACATAAGCCACATTCTGAAGGGGTCACTTTCTCATTTGATGTTTACTTTTAGCAAAAAGTGCCCTCACATGCACTTGGTCCACCATCTTTAGCTACTGTCCCTAAGGAAAGCCAACATCTTCACAGACCTTTGTGTGGAGCTCACACTGCAATATTGCTATAAGCATCTTAACAGGCAGCAAGTAGATGTCCATTATTCGCTATATTGTTAGGGAGTGGCACATTACTGCATGACATGACTACAGGGAATTGTAGTTTAACAGTTAACTGTAGTTTTATAGTAAAAAAAAACTTTACAGGTAACTTCTTAGGGCAAACAGATGTGCTAGAAAAAAAAACTAAACTTCAAAACAGACTAGAACAACCTCAAAACAAACAAAAAGATTAAGAAGAAATGAGAGAAGAAAGAGCAACGAATACATATTTAAGATTTAATAAACTGCAACGTCAGTGAATTTGAAGGAGGGAGCATTTTTGAATCGTCCTCCATACACCGTGCGAATCTTCCACCTGTCCTGCCTACGCCGCCTTCTCATTAGAGTCAAACGCCAAAATACTTTAGACTGGTTTACCGCGGTTGCAAGTACCACATTCATATGTAGTCGGCAAACATTTAATAAATGGTTAAGATGTTTTTATCTAGTTATGGGTGGAACAAAAACGTTTGTTGCTGGTCTGTAACCTCTGATTTGGGAAACTGCTAAGCTCATTAACGCAATAACGAATGTTTAAACCAGTTTAAAAGAAACACACTCAATAATAATTATTTTTTAAAGCATTTTAACGCTTGCTAGCGCATTAAATCTTACAGCTAGCTTACTTAGCCAATTTAAATCTAGGTTACTGATTATAAACCATGACCATTACGACGTGAATTACCTCAGATAAATCTAACCTAGCTACATTTAACCAATTAACTGTTGACCATCTGTCTAAGAAAACACGGTAGCTGTCGTTTTTCAGTGGCTGTCAAGATGCAGCTTAAATAACGTACAGCTAGGACGCAGCATTAGTGGCTACATCCAGATAGCCAACGTGAGGGCTAGCTCGCTGAATACCGTCATCTCATAGTAAACGAGAAAGGAAAGAGTCGTTTACAGGAAAACTAGTGCTACTTCACAGACGACAAACGGCATCACGAAAGAAATAACAAAGCATCTATTTTTTCCAAAATGTATTTGACAAGCTCAGCAAGCTAGCTAGCTAATGTTAGCCACGCACCAAACACTGCAGACTGTAGCTTGGCTACCAAAAGACTGTAGTACACCAAAAGATTGTAGCTTAGCTACCAAAAGACTGTAGCTTAGCTACCAAAAGACTGGTGTACAAAAAGACTGTATCTTAGTTATCTAAAGACTGTGGTGTACCAAAAGACTGTGGTATACCTAAAGACTGTGGTATACCTAAAGACTGTGGTATACCTAAAGACTGTATCTTAGCTACCAAAAGAATGTATCTTATTTACCAAAAGACTGTGGTATACCTAAAGACTGTATCTTAGTTATCTAAAGACTGTGGTATACCTAAAGACTGTGGTATACCTAAAGACTGTATCTTAGTTATCTAAAGACTGTGGTATACCTAAAGACTGTGTCTTAGTTACCTAAAGACTGTGGTATACCAAAAGACTGTATCTTAGTTACCTAAAGACTGTGGTATACCAAAAGACTGTATCTTAGTTACCTAAAGACTGTGGTATACCAAAAGACTGTATCTTAGCTACCTAAAGACTGTGGTATACCAAAAGACTGTATCTTAGCTACCTAAAGACTGTGGTATACCAAAAGACTGTATCTTAGTTACCTAAAGACTGTGGTATACCAAAATACTGTATCTTAGCTACCTAAAGACGTTGGTCATTAAAGCACCCCAACACCGCCGAGTCAGCAACAGTGTGATGGCTAAAGATGCCTAAAGCTCGCAAGCAGCGGATGGTTTTAACTTACCAGTACAGGAGAGCTACGCTGAGGCACACCACCAGAACGCGCACACTCTTCATCATATTCACTCTTCATCTTCTTCACTCTTCATCTTCCCGCGGGGACTAACATCCTCGCTTCTGTGTACGCTGCTACGGTTTACGCACAGTGGACGAGGAGCAGAACAGCTAGAATGAATTTTATTAAAGTAATAAACGCAGAGGTGTGTGTGTGTGTGTGTGTTTGTTTCGCGCTTCAGAACAAACTGGTATAACTGTGCTGTCGATCTGCTCCCACTACAGCCGACCAGTAACTTGCTCTCCTGCGTTCTTGCTTCTGCCTCTGCTGCTGTGGCTTTGACGCTCTAGCGCTGACCCAGACAGCGGTTACGGTGTCCGCCAATACAAATCCTCTGTGCCGTTTCGGTCCGCCAATAGAAATCCTCTGTGCCGTTTCGGCCCACCAATAGAACGCCTCTGCGTTCCGTTTCGTCCCGCCCATGCCACCGTTCAAGATGAGTTGGAAGTTTGGTCACCGGACGCGTCACCCAAAGCGATAAGCACATTTATTTTTTTTGCCATGCCTAATCGTAAGTTAGGACGGTTAAGCAATATTTAAACACGCAATTCGTGAATGTTGATGAATTAAGCTGATGAATTAAGAAGCAACTGATGGATTAGTCACGCACTAAAAACACGTGTCTCAGGGTTGCCAACTTTTGACGTTCGCTTGGAGTGAGATTTTAACCTGGAGCCGGTGGCGAGTGTATTTTGTTGAGCGGGGGGGTGGCAAACGAAAGTTGTTTAGCGGGGGTGGCGAACGTAAAATGGACACAGATTCAGTGTTATAACGCCGGTGGATGGCGCCAGAGCTAGCGAACTAGTAACGTATTGAATCATATATGTGGATCTGAGGTAAATAAACTGGATATTTTTTTTCGGCGTGAGATATCGGAAGTGTGGCGTGAGAGCGTGTGAAAACGGTCAAATGCGTGTGTCTCACGCTCAATGCGTGAGAGTTGGCAACCCTGGTGTCTCATTTTATTCGTTAATTTGTCCAGGTTTCAATTTTACACCACCAAAAAGAAAGTACCATTTGAATATGTGTGATTGACTTTTCACAACGGTTAGAAATATTTACTTCCCTATCTGGTAAATGTGTTAGCGTTAACATTATTGTTATGTAGTATTGACCACAACATCATGCTTTTAACTCTCGAACATGGGGAAGTGCAAGGCAAAAGACTTCATATCCCGACATGCAACATGTGTGGGTTGCTGAGACAGTTGCCTGTACGGAGAAATTGTCTTTATAAATATTTGTTTTTAATATTTTAAGTGACGAATATATTTTCTTCGTCAATATGTTTAATATGCTGTAATTTAAAAGACGAACATATATATATACCAAAATAAAAAAATGTTGCCTTAACATGGCGGGGTCCTAAAGTTATAGTATCACCAACTCGTTTCGTGAGCTGTTCCAAGAAGTTTGTCGAGAGGAACTTTTAGGTTTGGCCGAGTTGTCCTCGAGTCAAGCGGGGGGGTTTCTCGGGCTTTTCGTTTTGTTTTGTTGTGTTTGTTTGTTTTTGTCTCACCCTGAAACTTTTCTTAGAGGAAGAATGTGGTTGACGGAAGAGGTGAGGAGCGCGTTGCTGCTCCTGCTGTGTGTGGCGGTGTTGGGGCGCTGCGCGGCCGCCGGCGCCTTCACTCAGTCCCCGGACAGCGACTTCACCTTCACCCTGGCCGCCGGGCGCAGAGAGTGCTTCTACCAGTCCATGAAGAAGGACGCCTCCTTGGAAATTGAGTATCAGGTCACCGAACTCATCTCGTTTTAGTCAAGTAATCAGTTTTAACAGTTATAACACCAGACTTAACTCCACGGGTCTGCACAACCTTGCCATGAACATCTATTTGTGTTGTTTTGCTGTCATTCCTAGCGGTCAGCTGGGCATTTTTGGCAGGTGGTGTGTACTACACGCACATTTGTGTAATACAAACTAGACTTGGTGTTACTGTGTGGTCTGTCTGGATCTGGTTCATGCCCACGCTGTAACGTTCCGAAAGATCATGTAATATTCCTCTGAAGCTGACTCTGAAAGGAGTTATTTTGCAAATTCAGATTTATATATATATTTTATATATAAATTTTATATATCATTTTTTTTTTTTTTTACCGTTCACTGAGCGGTATTAGTGCGTAAGGATATAAGATCTTTCAGTCTGCGCTGTGGGTCAGAAACTGACATGCATAATTTAACAGTTTGTATTGACTAATTGTACAATAACATTGCATCTGCAAAATCACTTTGCTTCAGTTAAGTATTTATTTGAGTAATTAAATACATTTCTGTATTACTGATTCCAACAAACGTCTGGCACAATCACACAGTTCCAATGAAATGTTGAAAGAGATATTAGAGACCAGTCTGGGTTACAAAAGTAGGCAAAGTGTCACTGTTTCTATTGGGACATAAGCCTTCACAGATTGCTGGCCAGACTTTAGTAGTATCTGTGGTGGGTTAATGGCTGTGAGGCCAAATGGTAGATAAACAAAGAATATATAATTAAACAAACTTGTCAGTCTGTCATACTTGCTCATCTTTTCTGTACAGGATTACAGCATGTTTTTATACAGGTTGACTGGAGTTAAACACCTGTATGGATGTGTGCATGTGAGATGGCTCTTGATACTGTGTGTTGGATCTTCAGGTTCTGGATGGGGCGGGTTTGGATGTGGACTTCTACCTGTCCTCTCCCAGTGGTCATGTGCTGTTCTCCGACTTTAGGAAGTCTGATGGAGTTCACACGTAGGGTTAACACACACAACTCCTCTTCAGACATGCATTCTACCCTAAGAATTTGCCACTGCTGTTACACATTAGACATCGTAAAGTCCTGATTCTCTTGTTTCAGAGTGGAGACGGAGGAGGGAGACTACATGTTCTGTTTCGATAACTCCTTCAGCACTTTGTCTGAAAAGGTCATCTTCTTTGAACTGATTCTGGACAACATGGGTGATGGGGAAGACCCTGAGAACTGGAAAGAGTACGTGCAGGGCGCTGACCTGTTGGACCTGAAGCTGGAGGATATTATGGTAAGGGGAGTGTGCTCGTGTTAGAGACTCTGCTCAAACACGGCAGGGGAGATCCAGTCTCTGTCTGCCTCATCGGCATTCGGGCCTGTGTGCTTGGGATCAGCCGTTATGCCTGTAAACGCCGATCATAGCAAACTCCTTACAGCACAGCAATGGCTCTGCCTTCAGGCCTGAGTGGGCTGTGTGGTTTCTTTGTTTAGAGTGGTTACACTGGTGGGACGACTGTAACCGACAACACCTGAACAGCCTGGCAGGTGTTAAGGCTCCGTGAAAATGAAAATTCAAATGCAGGCTTAGCGTCAGACATGTTTCAGTTCAGTCTTACACTAGAATCTTCCTTCATTAACCCTACCGTGCCCACCGCAGGCTTGAGTGGAATCTGTTTACTCAGATCTAGGGTTTCTAGTGAATTTTTACATAACATGATATTTTTATAATGCAACTTTATGGTGGTCCTTATATGTAGCAAGAACCAACATTATATACACAGGCCAGTGTACACAGTCTACACAGAAAATGTATACAAAACAGGGAATCACTAGGGCATCGCTATACGGTCAATTGTAATCATACTTTTATATGCTGTCATAAGCGGTCACGTGCTGTCATAAGCGGTCACGTGCTGTCATAAGCGGTCACGTGCTGTCATAAGCGGTCACGTGCTGTCATAAGCGGTCACGTGCTGGCAGAGAATCTCTGTATCAAGGCTGCAAACTAATGTAGAGCCTTCATACAAGAACAGAGCAGGTGTGGTCCAGTGCAGAACTGACACATTGACACGGTATGTGTTTGTAAAGTGGAGGAACCTGCATGTGTCTTGTGACCATTACAGTAGCTTCAACTCACAGCGCTGTAAATAGATTCCAGATTCATTCTTAGTTTCAGGAAGTTCAAAATTTAAACTGCAGCTGTGCAGGAAGTGCTTTCACTGTGGGACTGTTTACCTGACTGTGTGTGTGTGTGTGTGTGTGTGTGTGTGTGTGTGTGTGTGTGTGTGTGTGTGTGTGTGTGTGTGTGTGTGTGTGTGTGTGCGCTCATGCATGTTTCTATGTATGTCCTAAATGTTCAGGACAGTTATATAAATGGTACAGCATTGTTTAAGTCTGCTGTAATTGTTTAACACATTAGACTCCAAAAGGAACAATAGCAGATTATTGCTCATGGGGGAAAAACAGGGGGAGGCTGTTTCACAAAACAACATGAAACGGTGCAAGAATGCACAGGTTTCCTTCACTTCTTTTACTCTTCCGCCTTCACCGTTTCAAGTCTCTCCGTATCTGTAACGCTCTTCTAAAAGGCCATTGTTGGCTCACTCCCCACAGGACTCCATAAACGGCATGAAGGCTCGTCTGGGGAAGAGTCTCCAGATCCAGACAGTGCTGAGGGCCTTTGAGGCGCGCGACCGTAACTTGCAGGAGAGCAATTATGAACGTGTGAACATCTGGTCCTTCACCAACGTGGTGGTGATGATCCTCGTGTCCTGTATCCAAGTCTACCTGCTGCGGAGCCTCTTTGATGACAAGAGAAAGGTGCACACATAGCCCTCCCTGCCGCTCCACTACGCCCTGGGAAACACACACACGCTGATTCAGGAATGAAGATTGAGATACACACTTCCCTGATTTATCACGCTGTCGAGCCTCTGAATCAACTCTAACTCCACTCACTACTGTTTACTACTGTTCGCTTCTGTTCTATTGAAGACAATCGTTTTTCTTTTTTTTTGGGGGCTCAGCCTGAGCTGAAGACAACCTGGTCCCTTCCCCCCGCCAACATAAGAGTCTGGCAACTCTAAGCTGCTACAAGTTCTAGAGAGCTCATGTGAAGCCACACACCTGTTTTTTTTTTATTTTTGTTTTTTTTAAACATGCACAGAGAATTAAAGAATAGATATTTTTGGATTTTTTCCATGATGCCAATTTTTTAAGCACAGACACATCTACATTTTCTCCTGGTTTTATTTCTTTGTTTTCCCTTATCAGAGTAACAACTTGTTAATTTTATGAACAAAAACTGAATCATGGAGATGTTTTCTATCTAGCTTGCATTATTATTTCTCCCGTGCTTATGAAAGCCTGGTCAGAGTGTTCACGGCACCATGTTTGGACCAGAGCCCTGGATCCCCTGGGTTATTTCCCCCATTTTCTTCCCCCTGTCCTGCCCTGAGAAACGTAACAAACGTATATATCTGCCTTATATGTGCTCTGTGACTTAACCCATGACCTTTACCTTTTGACCTCGTCCGTGGGGAACAGCAGCGGTGCTATATCAAATGTGGTCACATGCCTGCCTTTGAAACCTCCTCAGTGTGCAGTGGCGCCCCCCACTGGGCTGGAGCACCCAACCACGTCACCTACAATGTTCTCTCAATACGGCTCCTATTCCAGCAGCCTTTCGGGTGGGAGTCGGACAGCAGTGCAGAGAACAGCAACTGTGAAGGATATGCGTCTTTGTGTACAGTACGGCTGTGGTGAAGCTCGTTCAAGCTCTAGACGAGTGTGTTAAGGACTGGCCATCGTGGATGCTTCTACTGAGTCCTCCCTAGAAGTGTGGAGAGGATTCATGCCTTGTGTGCTACTGAACTGTAGGTCTCCTGGTATTTATATAGCATAGTTACATCAACTATGTCTTCCTCATTAATAGTAAACCTGGTGGGGTAAAACATTGGTTCGGGTACATTTTATGTCCTAAGGGCTTGTTTTTAAGGTCCACTTTTTTCAAAAAAAGAATTGATATTCTTACCATTTTCCATCAAGGAAATGTCATAATTATGCCAATCATATTTAATCAAGTTTGGAATCTTTTAAGGTACTTAAAAAAAATCATTTTGTACAAACAAGTGCAAACGGAACTTTTGCGTCAACTCGAGAGAAACTTTTGACAGTATTGTGGTTTAATATCGCCACCTTGTGGGGGTCTTTGGTAATGGCTGCCTAATCCACGTAAAGCATGAAAATCGTTTCGTATAGTATTCAGTTATGTTTCTAATGTATTTTTTGCATCTTGAAAAAAATCAGGTTCTATTTTTAACAATGTTTATATTAGGAAATGGTTCTGAAACGATCATTTTGTGTTAATTTTTCATATGCATTCTGGGATTAACATGATTTAATGGTCAGTGGAAACACTAACAGTCAGCTCCCCTACTCTTTAATTAATGTGATTTTAACTCAGAGAAAAGCATTGGATACATATGTGCAAATGTTTAACATTCTGATGTTGTGCCAATTCCACCAACTACTATGGAATCAGACCGTGCCTTTGTTCGTCTTGTCTGACTGTATCCAAGCATATTAAAAGACTTGAAATTTGTATTTATAATACAAATTTTAAAGCTTGTTGTGTATTCGTATTTTCTGTTAGAAGGTATTTCATGAAGCAGGTCTTAGGCCTAGGATAATAAGAATATCTGTAATTCCCAAATTCATACAAAAAATGCATGAGACAATCTGTATTTGTACCTCCCCATGTGTGTTTATTTCCTGTGTGAACAGTGGAGGCCCTGACGGGCCATGATGCTACAGATTAAGGGCTTTGAGTTGGGCAAGGAAACGTGATACTGATGCTAGCTACAGACACACAATAGAAAATAGATAAAAGATGTTTAATCAGATTATCTTTGGAATCTCACAAAAGCTTTTTTTCACTTGCCTTTTGGACAAAGGCAAATTGCTTTGTCATTCAACCGTCGAAACTGACTAGGAAAAAAACGCAGAAAGCATCATGACCATATCCCACCCTCCTCCAGCAGAGGGCACAACCATCATGACCAGATCCTTCCCTCCTCCAGCAGAGGGCACAACCATCATGACCAGATCCTTCCCTCCACCAGAGGGCACAACCAATGAGATCATTGGGCACAACCATCATGACCAGATCCTTCCCTCCTCCAGCAGAGAGCGCACGTGGACACTTTGTTCCTGTGTTTCCAATATTCGTCACTTCCGCGAATCCTAATGGCGAGATGTAGTGAGCAGCGAGAGTAGCTGACTTGGTAGCTATCAGTATTGTTTTTACATCATTTATTATATACCGTATCTGTTAATCTATTATATTTATATAATAACTGATATAAGAAACTATTTCAAGGTATTTCGTGTAACTCTTGTGTATGCGTGTTTGACAACGTAGCACAGCGAAATAGAAAGACCCGTTTCACCGGTTGTTGGTCCATTTCCCCTCTTCCCCACATCCTCAGCTTGTGGCGATGGAGGGACGCGGCTCGGTTCTGTCCTCTGGAAGTCTGTAGGACATCAGTGACTCTACTCTCTGTGTTTGACGTCCTGGTCCGTCCTTGTGTGATGGGTGCCGACAGCGGCCCAGGCGCGTCCCCGGCGGTACCGTGGCGGAAGGTCCTGTACGAGCGCCAGCGCTTCCCCGACAACTACGTGGACCGCCGCTTCTTGGAGGAACTACGGCGGAACATCCGTGTCCGCCAGTACCGGTACTGGGCGGTGGTCCGCGAAACCGGACTGGTTGCCCAACAGGTCTCTTGCGTGGCGGTGTTCATCACGTTGTGGTCCTTCATGGACCAAGGACGCCTGGCTCCGTCCACGCTGCTCTGGGCCAGCCTCGGTTGCGCGCTGCCGGGCTACGGACTCTACGAGGCGCTGGGCGGAGCCGGCCGGGAGCGCGCGCGCGTGGCCGACCTGCAGAGCGCGGCCGTGTTCTTGGCCTTCACCTTCGGCTTCTCCCCGGTGCTGAAGACGCTGACGGAGTCGGTGAGCACGGACACCGTCTACGCCACGTCGGCCGTCATGCTGCTGGCGCACGTGCTGTTCTTCCCCTACACGCGGCCCAGCCCCCACGGGGGCGTGTCCATCAACGCCGCGCTCTTCGCCTCCGTGTGCCTGGGCTCGCGCCTGCCCGGCGCCCTGCACACCTTCGCCGTGCTCAGCCTCGCGCTGCTCGTGTTCGCGCTCTGGCCCTGCCTGCTGCACCGCCTGCGGGAGCGCGCCGAGTGGAGCTTCCCCTGGGCGGCGGGGCTGGTGTGCGCGGCCGGCGTGGCGGGAGCGCGCAGCGTGTGGCCCGGCGGGGCCGCGCTGCTGCTGCTGGCGCTGCTGGTGTTGACGCTGGCGTGTCCGGCGCTGCTGGTGCGGTTGCAACGACACAAGGACAACATTCACGGCCCGTGGGACGAGGCGGAGATCAGGGAGGACCTGTCACGTTTCTTGAGCTGACGGAGTTGTGGAAATAACAGTTTTAAAGCATCTATTTTTAAATGAAATAATGCACATTTAAGGGTGGAGGAAGAGGGTTTCTCGTTTGGGGTGTTTTGCACTTTGATATCAAGCTCAGGGGATATACAGCCGTTGTACTGTTGATTATACAACACATCGGTTAACTAACTACACTGACTAAAGCTGCTTATTTGTACCTTCACGTGGTGTGGCTAATTTTGAACAACTGGAACAGTATTTCTTTTTTTATAAGTGAACAGTTACTAGCATTTAAACTTGGTAAAATGTTTTAAAGTTCAGTAATAATTTATTTATTACTTGTAATAAAGGCTATTACGTGTTGTAAACATATATTTGAATATGAATGACGAGAGTTTCATTAATAAGAACATTAATAGCGATCTTCATAAAGTTTCATTTTCCATTTTCCCAGGCCAGAGACAAACCGACTCCGTTATTGTGTCCACAAGAGGTCAGTCATTGCCCGACATGTTTGCTGGGCGTAAAGATGGGGACACAGCCCACAGACTGTAGATTACACACAAACCTGTACTGTTGTAACACATCAATCCACAATAACCTTAACGTTACAAATCTAACAGGCACTCGTTACTGTAGGCAGACTCATAGGTGTTAACATATTCCAGTAATAAAGGAACACAACTGGTAAAAAAGATCCATCTATAACAGATGTAGGCGAGTGCAGAGATCGGGACTCCGTCGCCTACAGAGGACGTTATTCGCCTGTTGTGTATGTTGGTCAATTATGGTCAACCGTCTGTGAATATATACGTGCACGGAAAACTTCACAAAACTATAACGGTTTATTTTGTTCTCAGCTAAATAGAACATTTGCTAAACTTGCATCACAAAGCGGGAAGTTAAACCTTTTTCTAAGACTTACCAGTATTTCACCTAATTATGAACAAGACAAGGCAAAATCCATAAAAAAGGGAAATATAAAAAACATGTTAAACTGTTCATTTCTTTGTCACTGAACATTTAATTAACTCCACCTTTATTTACAAAATCCATTATTTTATAAAACCCTGTTTATTTAGAGCTTCAAACTTTCACACTTCCAAACACACACACACGCACAGAATCAAATACAGCCAAAGCATATGTAACAATGTAAAATGCATGTACACAGCAGTATCAGGTCTGCCCGACAGGTAGAGGATGAGTGAAATCACCATGGATCCAGGCAGGAGATTCACCGGCTTGGCAGCAACTCACTTTAGTCCATCCCAACTTCAGTATAATCTCAAGTCATGTTATTCAGGTCAGAGGACATCCATCATCTCTAAGACCACACCAAAAGCATCTGGAGCCATGGTGAAGATCTGAGGACGCCTGGGTAAACAGTCTGAGTTCGTCCGTGTCCTGCTTGGGTTTCTAATGAACGCAGGCCTTGTGTCACCTGCTGGGTGTTAGTACGTCTGCCGTGAAGGCACTGCTGGAGGCTGTCTCCTGACACACACACACACACACACACACACACACACACACAGCATAGTATGAAGTAGTATGAGGAATACTCCTGTTTTTATGATGACCTCATAACTCTGCTAAATCCCTTTGTTCCTTTAGAAGAACAACAATCACTGAACCGCTTCGCTGTTTACATTTGTTTATCACACCAGAGGTTTGCCAGAATGTGCACTTTGAGAAACCGTATTACAAATAAGTGATTAAAAACCTAAAGTGTTGCATTCTAGCTCTGAAAGAATTTCTTACATAAAACGTCTTAAATAAAACTGATCAGCCAGCCAAAACAAATTCACCAGATGATAAAACTATAGTGATAAATTTCGCCATCTAACAGATACATATCTACCATACTTGTTTTCAGTTTCACAATCCTTTCTTTCTGAGCTTGTGTTTTTTTGAAGACAAGCCTGGGGAAGTGATCGTCACAATAACACATCTGTCTCTCGATGATTTCTCCATGAGACTCTGTGAGATTAAGCTGGCATGATCATCCATGCGTGCTTGATTCTGTGTTCAGGGCCGTCATAGGCCGGGTCTAAAAGTGTGAGAGACAGAAACACTGTGTGTGTGTGTGTGTGTGTGTGTGTGTGAGTGATGGGGGAAGGGGGAGCGTTCCTGCAATGTGGATCCAGGAAAGATCCCTGTGGAGGTTCAGGAATCTCGCTCTCTAATGGAGTTGGCAGAGGGAGAGGTTTTCTGGGATGGGGAGATGGAGAGGACGGCGTTCGTTTCTCCTGATCTGCAGCGAGTGCTGGACAATTGAAGGAGAAGAAGGAGACGATGGAAAAGAAAGCAAAGCAGAGACTGAAGAAACCAGGCAAATCTCACAGCCTGGAAATATCAGAGGCGTATTTTGGAGAAAGTCATAATGCTATGGGTTATTAAACATAATTTAGTGTGATAAACAGGGAGACAAAGAAAAACGAGAAATTAGGTGAAAGAGAGAGTGCTTTTGGCAGGACAGTCAGGTCACTGTGAGGAGATCCACAGTGCACAGTTCACAGATCTAGGATCAGCTCTGATATGCACCAGAGAAACTAACCAGCGCTCCTGCATCTACACTCTGAAAGTAGGAGTGCTGAACCAGGATCAGTTTTTTCCCACGACACATGCTGTAAAAACACTGAGTCTTACATTTTTTCATGATATGAATTGTAACTCTTTTAAATGTAACCCTCTTAAATTAAATGTAACCTACGTGGCGTTATCGTATTAGTGTACGTACTGTTGTACTGTACGTACACATAAGATCAAGGTGAAATTGGGGATGAGCACTTAATGAAAACATGCCGTTTTTTGGAGTACAAAGCTGACCAATGAGAACGCTTAGGTGGATATAAAGAGGTGATGGGCAGTGGGTCAGGACTTTAGTTCAGACATGCAGGACTGGGGTAGAGAGTGAGGTGAGGTGAAACCGCAGAGCGACCTCAGTGGACGCAGGACACGGGATGCGGGACATGGGACGGGGAAGGGACGCTAACACGGCAAAAGAGGGCCAGCACGGGCAGGGACGGGAGCGAAGATGTCTGAGAGAGGACATGCGTGACGGAGAGGGGGAATGCGAAAGAGGGAGGGAAGAAAATAGGCCGTAGCAAAGGAGGGAAGAGGGCGGAGAGAGAAAAGGGTGGAGGTCCAAACCGAGCCGTCTCGGAACCCAGAGGAAACGAGGCATAAAGGAGTCAGACGTAGGGCCAAAGTTTGGGGGAGAAGGAGGGAACGCCAGCAGGACGGAGGGGAAAACCGGAGTGAACAGCGAAAGGAACCGGTCCAAATGGGGAGCGTCCAGCAGAATGCGGGTGTCAGGGCTGACGAGTGGGGTCGCTGTACCGGAGCGGGACACAGTGCGGGACACAGTGCGGGACACGGTGCGGGACGGACGGAGTTGGTGGGCGGCCTCCACCCGTGCCTCCTCAGCTCCACCCGAGAGCCTCCGTCACTCCGTCACCCTCGTGCTTCACCGCTGCTCTGGTACTCAGGAGAACATCTAAACCTGAGCAACACCACCAGCAACCTCCATGAGATCCGTACTGATTTACTGCCTGTGCCGAGAAGTCGCGCCACTGAGCGAATGTGGGGGTGGGGGTGTGTGTGGGGGTGGGGATGATTGGGTGTGTGTGTGTGCGCGCAAACAGCCTGTTCTGAATGTTGGGGAAAAGAATATGAAAAACACATTTTCCAGTAGACCCCCACCCATCTCAAGTAACCTCCACAGTCAGAGAGACAGCGTCTGTACTCCGCATGGATGTTTCTGAGGCCGCCATCTTTGTGTTGTCGTTGGGGTCTTTCCTGCCCCTTTGACGTGCGGCCATAAGCGGTTAGATCATCGCAAACAAACACACACAAAAGAGCTGGCGGTGGTGTTGCTATGGGAACGCAGCGGGACACAGTCCACCCGTGACAACACTAAGGGTGCAGAAAGACCAGAAAGGTGAACCCTGCACTGCCCAACATCTTCCTGCCAGGTGACTGGCATGTTTTGCGTATATAGAGACGACGGCCAAATTATTCCTCTAACAGAGCAATAAAAGAGTACATTAACACATACATTAACAAGCACTTTAATGAGTTTCTGATGTGAGTCTTCACACTCACACGCAGTGGCCATGCCAGTCCAGGGAGCAACAACCCAGCTCAGTGCACTACAGAATGTCTTATATGTGGAATGGGGGGTATTCTGGAATTCTGCCAGTATTTTGTCATAGGGGCCCCAACGTTTTTTAATATTTAGCCTTTTTCAGCTCAGACCCACCTCAGACCACCATGCGTTGATTCGTTTATTCAGGTGTGCTGCGGAGTGATGGAGTGAACGTGTGGATGACTTAAGCTATTTCTCAAATACAAAAAAAACAAAAAAAAAAAAAGTCCATATGTGTCAGCAGCACTGGCAGTGAAATGGTGTCCTGCGTGTTCACCCGGGCGAGCTGCCTCACAGGGACTTTTGTGATCCACGCTTGACAGCCACAACAGTAGTACTGATGCAAGTGAAAGGTCAGGGGTCAGAGGGGGGGAAGAGAAGATTCATTAAGAGAAGTAATGAAGTTCTTTAATAAGTCCTCGATGTAGCCCTTCTACTGGGGACCCGGCCTGGCACTCCTTATCCCGGTGTTTACCATGGCAACTGGTACAGGTGAGGTTAAGACAGAAGGAGGGGCGTGTGGTGGTGAGTTACCTGGGCACGCTGGGAGGGGCTCGGTGGGGGCGGGCCGACGCCTGGGAGGAGTCTGTGTGGTTGGGGATGGCGGTTGTGGAGCAACTGGAGCGAACGGGGAGGGGAGGGGCGGGGCCTCGAGCTGGAACAGACGGAGCAGATGGAGCTCGTCTAGGAGCAGTGAGACCTGAAGGAGATCTGAGAGATGGAGAGGGAGAAATGGAGAGACAGAGAGAGGGAGACACAGAAAGAGAGGGTGAAAAAGAGAAGAATTGATAGGGAGAAAGAGTGCGAGAAGAAGAAAGATGGAAGAAGAGACAGGGATAGAGAGAGCGAATGAAAGACAGAGAGAGAGAGGTGTTGGGTGGTGTCGGGTACATCAACCCCTATAATATCCTTAAACTCACACCAACACTTTTCCAATATCAACTGGCTAGAGTCACGTACATATCATCCCATGAAATAATCCTAATAATTCATCCAGTAAAACTGATACATTGTGTAAAGATCACCATGGGCTCCAGCCAGCAGTTGGTAAGCTGTCACTTACCTGCGGTTGGTGGTGGCCGTCTGCAGCCAGGAACTGTCCACGGGTGGAGGTAGTGGCGTGGATGTGGTGGAGGTGGCGATGTCGGTGATGATGGCCAACGCCTCCTTCAGGGCCGAGTGGGTACGCAGCACCTCCTCCCTGCGCAGAGCCTGTTCTGGAGACTCGTCCATCAGAGAGGACTGGTCACTACTGGAGTACAGCTGGGCCAGCAGCTCTGAGTGGATAAACTCCTTCACCTGCAGAGAGGAGAACAGAGAGGAGAAGAGAGGAGTGGAGATGAGAGGAGAAGAGAGGAGGAGAGAGGTGAGAGGAGAAGAGAGGAGAGGAGAAGAGAGGAGGAGAAGAGAAGAGAGGAGAGGAGGAGAAGAGAAGAGAGGAGAAGAGAGGAGGAGAGAGGTGAGAGAAGTGAGGAGGAGAAGAAAGGAGAAGAGAAGAGAAGAGAGAAGAGATGAGAAGAGAGGAGAAGAGAGGAGGAGAGAAGAGAGGAGGGGAGAGGTGAGAGGAGAAGAGAGGAGAAGAAGAGAAGAGAGCAGATGACAGGAGAGGAGGAAAAGAATGGAGAAGAGAAGAGAGGAGGAGAAGAAAGAGAAAAGAGGAGAAGAGAGATGAGAAGAGAGATGAGACGAGAAGAGAGATGATAGGAGAAGAGAGGAGGAGAAGAAAGGAGAAGAGAAGCGAGGAGAAGAGAGATGAGAGGAGAAGAAAGGAGAAGAGAAGAGAGGAGAGGAGGGAGCAGAAGAGAAGAGAGGGGATGAAAGCAGAGGACAGGAGAGGAGGAGAAGAATGAAAAAGAGAAGAGAGGAGAGAAGAAAAGAGGAGCGTTTATTAATGCAGCAGCATGAGCAGCTGATCACTCGGGCAGATCTATCACGTGGAGGAGGGTAACCTAACTAACGACGCTCCCACTTAGAAAACAGCCTAATGGTTAACTGTGCCTGCTAGGGAGGCGTGGCTTAGGTGTCACACGGAGAGGGCGTGGCTGAACACAGACTGACATTGTTGATCATCAGGTGCATGATGGTCTTGGGCATCAGGTCTCGTATGCTCTTGTAGACGATGCCCATGTAGGAATCCACCAGGTTGCGGATGGTCTCCACCTGCCTCTCCAACTGTGGGTCCATGGAGAAGTTCTCGGTTTGGCCCGAGCCTTCACCCTCCACCTGACCACAGGGAGGGAGAGAGAGGGGGGGGAGAGAGA
>NC_135219.1:12581252-12586252 GCF_052324685.1 Brachyhypopomus gauderio | reverse complement strand
AAGGAAACTCCCGAGCAGAGAGCAGCCAAACTATCAGAGCACACATTCCAGCGGGGGGGGGGGTGAGCAGAGGACAGACGGCCAGACAGAGAGAGGGGCCCAGGAGCAGAGACACAGGCCCAGGAGCAGAGACACAGGCCCAGGAGCAGAGATACAGGCCCAGGAGCAGAGACACAGGCCCAGGAGCAGAGACACAGGCCCAGGAGCAGAGATACAGGCCCAGGAGTAGAGATACAGGCCCAGGAGTAGAGATACAGGCCCAGGAGCAGAGATACAGGTCCAGGGGCAGAGATACAGACCCAGGAGCAGAGATACAGGCCCAGGAGCAGAGATACAGGCCCAGGAGCAGAGATACAGGCCCAGGAACAGAGGTACAGGCCCAGGAGCAGAGATACATGCCCAGGAGCAGAGATACAGGCCCAGGAGCAGAGATACAGGCCCAGGAGCAGAGATACAGCTAAAACACCAACCATCCGGGAATGTGGGAGGAGCTCTGAGGTGTATCCTTTCCTTAACCATCTAATGATAAATCACAAAAATCTGTGAGTGTCATGAACTTCTGTTAGTGGCTAGGGAAACATGAAACAGAAACATGCATGCATGTACGCGCGCACACACACACACACACACACACACACACACACACACACACACACACACACACACACACACACACACACACTGGTCAATTTGAGTGCTGAGCTGTGAGTCAGTGGGTTGTGGTTTGTCTGTAACTAGCTGTGTCTCCAGCTCTCAGTCTGAGGCCTCACGCATTCTGAAAACCACTCAAATACAAACCCATGAACCCATAGCATATTCTGTGTGTGTGTGTGGGTGTGTGTGTGTGTGTGTGTGTGTGTGGGCACATGACTGACCTCTGCTCAGTGTTAAAGACAGAAAATCCGTGCTTGCTGGACATGAAGGTCTTCTCCACGTCCCGTACCTTCAGATTATCCAGAGGCAGCATGTACTTCCTCTCCTTCTCCTGAGGATTCAAACACCGTGCAAAGGTCAAAGGTCAAGCTTTTGAAACAAGAGTCCATCTCACGGTGGGCTCAAGAACCGACCCACAAACAGTCCACAGATATCACAACCTAACAACCTCCTGGACGACCAACAGGCAAGTGGTGTGTTTAAAGCAGTGTAACAGTGCTTAAGCACAGGAGAAACAGTCACGTAAACTCCACTGGAACCGAAAACAGGTGGGAAGAACTTAGGCAACATCACAAACAGCTAGCACATCACATGACTGGGTGGCTCTGAGATTGATCCAGTTAATTCTGATAACTCTCATTGGCTTGAGTTTTACCCAAGTTTTTCCTCCTCACAAATCATACTATAGAGCTCCCCTGTCTTTTGACTAATGAGACGTCCCTCCTTCCTCCTTCTTTAAATAACTTCAAACCCTCTTTCCAGTAAAGAATCGCAAGTTAATTTTCGAGCCTTGTGTGGAATAGCGATCTAAGCCATGTGCACCGTATAAATGGGTCTGGGCTGCAGCCTGGAAGATGCCCTGGGATGATGTTTCATGTCTTTGCTGCTTTTCCACAGCTGACTGGGCCAATGCAGGGACTGGTGATCAGCTGCATCTCGGTCAGAACGCAAAAGCAGTTGGACCCTACGCCTGGCAATTCACGCAGTGACAGTCTCTCAAAGTCAAACCCTTTATTTGGACTCTATGGCCTGTGGTGCCAGGACTGCGTTCCTGTGAACTGGTCTGATCTCTCCAGAGGAGGACGACTACAGTGTTCGGTCACCTAGCAATGTCCTGTGTCAGGAATACGCATGTACCCCCCCCAAAGGACTGCTAGGTGGTCAGTACACAGTCACCACACAGGCTCAGAGGGAAGGGAAGTCAGACTGGGAGCATGTGTGTCCTGCCAATGGGACTGAGATTCTGCTTATGAAAACAAATCCAAAATGGAAAATAGTTGGAAAAATGGCAGAATATTGTGTAGTCTAGAGGTTGCCACGACGTACATTTACAAAAGGAAGCGTAGTTGTTTTTTTCAGAACGAAATGCATCCAACTTCATTTCTTAGCTATTTCTGAACTGACAGTGGCATATGAAAAAAAGAACTAACAACATAATAGAAAACATGCAGAAAAAACAATGTATAAATATTTCAGAAACATGTCAAGCACTGGAAAAATCTGTTGGACGTAACTGTTGCCAGAGAGACATAAAGAGAAAAGTGACTGGAGTACTTGTAGTCACATGAGCAGTAGTGTTGGTCAGTGGAATCTTTATTATTTCTGCCTTGGAAAACAAAAACCTGCAAACACCCAAATTACAGCACTAGAATCCAATAAAATCCCATTCGATTGTTTCACAGATTAACCCCAATAGTGTGACTTTTATGTTTAACACTAATCAGCTTTAATAACTTTGGGAGTTGTACTGATCTATGTCTGTGTAATCACAGTCAGCCCAGCTGCGAGGGAGACTATGAAGAAGTGAAGGGGGAGGAAAAGTGGGAGGTATGAGAGAAGGAGAGAAAAAGAATGAAAGAGGGATTGAAAGATAGAAAGAGAAGGCCCACATGTGGAAGTCATTACTCAGCCTGAGCCTCTACAACACAGCATTTCTCAAAGGGTGGGGGGGGGTCTCCCCCTCCTCCCGACCAGGAGGGGCCAGGGTCTCAGGAAACGGCTTGGATTACACTGCGAATAACAGAAAAGTTGGAGAAAAGGAGGCAAAGGGGGGAGCCAGAGGATGAAGGGAGCGCAAACCTCCCCTGACAGAGGTGGAGGTCCTGACACAGGTGGAGGTCCTGACAGAGGTGGAGGTCCTGACAGAGGTGGAGGTCCTGACACAGGTCGCGTCTAACGGCAGCATCTGTGGCCCGGGCCAGTCAGAGGTGGGACCTACACAGAGCTGGTCAGAGAGACCAGTCTGAGGTCCAGTCGGACATCCAGTCCCGCACCCTCTCCTGATGTCTTCCTCACTCCTCACCCTCTCCCACTCACTCCTCACCCTCTCCCACTCACTCCTCACCCTCTCCCACTCACGCTTCACACTCTGAAACTTTCTCTTTTTTCCCGTTCAGTGGGGCCCACTTCCTGCCGAGGTTTTTAGAGGTTGAAAAAAAAAGGGAAAAAAAAGGGTCAGAAAAGACTGGCTGGCGTTAAGACTACAACATCTGGTACCGTTTTAGCTGAAGAGAGGTGGTGGTGGTGGGGGGGTGAGAGAGAGGGAGAGAGAAAAGGAGAGAAAGGAAAAGAGGGGGGGACAGAGAGAGAGAGAGAGAGATGGGGCAGGAAAAAAGTCCAGAGAAGGACTGGGTATACAGAGAGGGAGAGAGGGAGAGAGAGAGGGAGAGAGGGAGTGAGAGAGGGAGAGAGAGAGGGAGAGAGGGAGTGAGAGAGGGAGAGAGAGAGGGAGAGAGAGAGGGAGAGAGGGAGTGAGAGAGGGAGAGAGAGAGGGAGAGAGGGAGAGAGGGAGTGAGAGAGGGAGAGAGGGAGTGAGAGAGGGAGAGAGAGAGTGAGAGAGGGAGAGAGAGAGGGAGAGAGGAGTGAAGCACTGCTGGTGGAGGTGTGGACGACGCAGCGTCGAAGCGAAGGATCGAAAATCCTGCAAAAAAAACGTGATAGCGCAACGACGGACCACTCCAAAAAATCGATTTCCCCAGGGTCCCATCAACCCTTATATGGCTAGTGGGTCCCTCCCTCTCTCTCTCCCTCTCTCTCTCTCTCCCGCCTGCTCTCTCACTCCCTCGTTCTTTCGCTATGCCTTCCCTAAATGCACTGCCAGACAGCCGGCTGTGGGAGCGAAACGTGCCACGTCAGGACTGGATACTGGAGCGCAGCGTCGCGAGGGAAGAGCACGACTCCGTCTCCCGCAACCCGGCCGCCCCCTCGGACGCCGAGCAACAACCGCACGGGCCAGACGGCGCAACTCTGGAGTGTCGCTTCCGGACCTCGGCGCTTCTCTTCACCTCCACCAGGAAGAGAAAGAGAAAGAGAGAATGAGAGGGAGGGAGAGAGAGAGAGATGGAGACTATTTCTATCTTGTTTATTTTCTATCTTCCACCTCCTCCTGTGAGTGTCTGGGCCAGCAGGAATGGGCTGAGCAAGTCTACATAGACAGAGAGAGAGAGAGAAAGAGAGAGAGAGAGAGAGAGAGGGATGGAACTATATCCTGCTCCGTCATCCCAGTGTTCAGACTACCTGTTCAGGATCATACTGATGTACAGTAGTCTGCACATTGGTTAGACTGTGCATGGGGTGGCCTCGCTTGCCTGCAGCAGAAGACATGCCTTCCCAGAGAGTTGACCTCTGACCTCTGTCGAGGGGAGTACAGGGCAGTACGGGGCATCTACCTCACCTTCTGCACCCCAGCCGATCCTGAGTGCGGGTGTCTTTGCCCGGCGTTCATGCTGGGGTTCACTGAGGTTTGTACTGTGTGTGGTCATTCATACTGCTGTCTGTCAGGTCTTAATGGCTGTGGGTTAAGGCTGGTCAGATCTTCTGACTTTGTGTTGAGCAGTCAGTCTGAAATGTGTCTGGGGTTCTGAGGACTGTGGACACTTCAGCTGCATCTAAACGTATTTACGACGCACGAGTTCAAGTTCTGCATGTTTAGCATAAGTGGAAAAAACCCAACAAACGGTAAGAATGAATGCGAGTGTGTGATGACGTGTGTGCTCTGTGACTTAGCAGCGCACACACCCGGACTGAGGGAGGTGCCATTGAGCACAGGGTGTCAGGTCTGGATACTGAGGTGTGCTCTCATTACCATTACTGCTAATGCAGAAACAGATACTTGCACAGGCCTGGGATCAGAGGATCTACTTCTCTTACACCATCTTTCACATGCACGCACACACACACACACACACACACACACACACACACACACACACACACACACACACAACCCTGTATATGTTAACATGCTGCGATACGTGGATATTAAAACACGCGTGTGTGGACACAGAGGTGAGACGGTGATTGTTGCGGGAGAGAGAGGGGGGGGCTAGGGAGTCATCTGTTTTCCC
>NC_135219.1:12496252-12571252 GCF_052324685.1 Brachyhypopomus gauderio | reverse complement strand
TCTGATCTGGTACTCGATGTCCGGGGGCTGATCACCCACCGGCACCTTAGTGATGCCTGGCAGGTCTATCAGAGTCAGATTCAGCACTGGGAGAGAGAGAGGCAGAGACAAAAAGTGAGAGTGAAAGAGTGAGAGTGAAAGTGAACGAGAGTGAAAGTGAAAGAGTGAAAGTGAAAGAGTGAAAGTGAAAGAGTGAAAGTGAAAGAGTGAGAGTGAAAGCGTGAGAGTGAAAGAGTGAAAGTCAAAGTGAAGATAGTGAAAGTGAAAGAATGAGAGTGAAAGAGAGCAAGCTATTAAGATATTTGTGTTACTGTCTGTGACCCTCAGTCAGAACACTATGACATTCAGTTCACTCCCTTATCTGTGTGTCTGCTCCTCATTATCCTGTGTCTGCTCCTCTCTCTCTCTCTCTCTCTCTCTCTCTCTCTCTCTCTCTCTCTCTCCCTGTACTTTTCCACTACCCCTAGATCCAGTCTACTGTGTCTCCTCTCCTGATAAGGAGAACACCAATCATATATATGTTTTATTATTCTTACCCAATTGTGTTAACACAATCTTCTTCATTCTGTATTTAACTACATGTATTATCATTATACTCTAGAAATCTTTCCTGACACTCATTCCTGGCGCTGGGCTACAGATCTCTGAGGGATGAACAAATTTATAATCCTGTCTATGAACCCTGAAGGCTATGATCTACGTCTAGAGACGATTTCAGAAACCTTAACAAAAGCTTTTTTCAGTAAAGATCTACATCATGTATTATTTTCTTCAATTTAGTTGTAGACTTGTGGTGATTGGCAGATTTATCCTGTAGCATATATTTTGTCAGAAATGCTTCTGTATAGAAATATAGAATGTAGAACATTCTGCATGAAAAAGCTAGTGCAGTCTAGAGTGTGTGGTGGTGTGAGAGGTGTGTGTGGTGGTGTGAGAGGTGCGTGGTGGTGTGAGAGGTGTGGGTGGTGGTGTGAGAGGTGTGTGTGGCGTGAGAGGTGTGGGTGGTGGTGTGAGAGGTGGTGTGAGAGGTGTGTGTGGTGTGAGAGGTGTGGGTGGTGGTGTGAGAGGTGTGTGGTGGTGAAAGGTGTGTGGTGGTGTGAGAGGTGTGTGGTGGTGTGAGAGGTGTGTGTGGTGGTGTGAGGTGTGTGTGGTGGTGTGAGAGGTGTGTGTGGTGGTGAGAGAAGTGTGTGTGGTGGTGTGAGGCATGTGGTGGTGAGAGAGGTGTGTGGTGGTGTGAGAGGTGTGTGTGGTGGTGTGAGAGGTGTGTGGTGGTGTGAGGCATGTGTGGTGACATGTGTGGTGGTGTGAGAGGTGTGTGTGGTGGTGTGTGGTGGTGTGAGATGTTTGTGGTGGTGTGAGATGTTTGTGATGTTGTGAGAGGTGTGTGTGGTGGTGTGAGATGTGTGTGTGGTGGTGTGAGAGGTGCGTGGTGGTGTGAGAGGTGTGTGTGGTGGTGTGAGAGGTGTGTGTGGTGGTGTGTGGTGGTGTGAGATCCGTGTGGTGGTGTGAGATGTTTGTGGTGGTGTGAGATGTTTGTGGTGTTGTGAGAGGTGTGTGGTGGTGTGAGATGTGTGCGTGGTGGTGTGAGAGGTGTGTGTGGTGGTGTGAGAGGTGTGTGGTGGTGTGAGAGGTGTGTGTGGTGGTGTGAGAGGTGTGTGTGGTGGTGTGAGAGGTACGTGGTGGTGTGAGAGGTGTGTGGTGGTGTGAGAGGTGTGTGTGGTGGTGTGAGAGGTGCGTGGTGGTGTGAGAGGTGTGGGTGGTGGTGTGAGAGGTGTGTGTGTTGTGATAGGTGTGTTTGGAGGTGTGAGAGGTGCGTGGTGGTGTGAGAGGTGCGTGGTGGTGTGAGAGGTGTGTGGTGGTGTGTGAGCGGTGTGTGGTGGTGTGAGAGGTGTGTGTGGTGGTGTGAGAGGTGTGTGTGGTGGTGTGAGAGGTGTGTGGTGGTGTGAGGCATGTGTGGTGACATGTGTGGTGGTGTGAGAGGTGTGTGTGGTGGTGTGTGGTGGTGTGAGATGCGTGTGGTGGTGTGAGATATTTGTGGTGGTGTGAGATGTTTGTGGTGTTGTGAGAGGTGTGTGGTGGTGTGAGATGTGTGTGTGGTGGTGTGAGAGGTGCGTGGTGGTGTGAGAGGTGTGTGTGGTGGTGTGAGAGGTGTGTGTGGTGGTGTGAGAGGTGTGTGTGTTGGTGTAAGAGGTGCGTGGTGGTGTGAGAGGTGTGGGTGGTGGTGTGAGAGGTGTGGGTGGTGGTGTGAGAGGTGTGTGTGGTGTGAGAGGTGTGTGTGGAGGTGTGAGAGGTGCGTGGTGGTGTGAGAGGTGCGTGGTGGTGTGAGAGGTGTGTGGTGGTGTGAGTGGTGTGTGGTGGTGTGAGAGGTGTGTGGTGGTGTGTGAGCGGTGTGTGGTGGTGTGAGAGGTGTGTGTGGTGCTGTGAGAGGTGTGTGTGGTGCTGTGAGTGGTGTGTGGTGGTGTGAGAGGTGTGTGTGGTGGTGTGAGAGGTGTGTGTGGTGCTGTGAGTGGTGTGTGGTGGTGAGAGAGGTGTGTGTGGTGCTGTGAGTGGTGTGTGGTGGTGAGAGGTGTGTGTGGTGGTGTGAGAGGTGTGTGTGTGGTGTGAGATGTTTGTGGTGGTGTGAGAGGTGTGTGTGGTGCTGTGAGAGGTGTGTGGTGATGTGAGAGGTGTGTGTGGTGGTGTGAGGCATGTGTGGTGGTGAGAGGTGTGTGTGGTGTGAGAGGTGTGTGTGGTGGTGTGAGAGGTAGGTGGTGCTGTGAGACGTTTGTGATGGTGTGAGAGGTGTGTGGTGGTGTGAGAGGTGTGTGTGGTGCTGTGAGAGGTGTGTGTGGTGGTGTGAGAGGTGTGTGTGGTGGTGTGAAGCATGTGTGGTGGTGTGAGGTGTGTGTGTGGTACCATTGGGCGAGTGTGGTGGTGTGAGGTGTGTGTGGTAGTGTGTGTGGTACCGTTGGGCGAGAACACCCGCAGGCTGATGGGAACAGAGGAGATTCCCTTATTGCCTCCCGTCACTCGGTCTGTCTCGGTTTCAATCTCACGACGGACCTCATCAAAGTCGGTGAACTTCTTCCCCTTACAGTGCAGGAACTCTGCGTGTTCTACAGCAGAGAAGAGGGTGATCAGGAGGGGAGAGGAGAAGAGAGGGTGATCAGGAGGGGAGAGGAGAGGGTGATCAGGAGGGGAGAGGAGAAGAGAGGGTGATCAGGAGGGGAGAGGAGAAGAGAGGGTGATCAGGAGGTGAGGGGAGAGGAGAGGGTGATCAGGAGGGGAGAGGAGAAGAGAGGGTGATCAGGAGGGGAGAGGAGAAGAGAGGGTGATCAGGAGGGGAGAGGAGAAGAGAGGGTGATCAGGAGGGGAGAGGAGAAGAGAGGGTGATCAGGAGGTGAGGGGAGAGGAGAGGGTGATCAGGAGGGGAGAGGAGAAGAGAGGGTGATCAGGAGGGGAGAAGAGAGGGTGATCAGGAGGGGAGAGGAGAAGAGAGGGTGATCAGGAGGGGAGAGGAGAAGAGAGGGTGATCAGGAGGTGAGGGGAGAGGAGAGGGTGATCAGGAGGGGAGAGGAGAAGAGAGGGTGATCAGGAGGTGAGGGGAGAGGAGAGGGTGATCAGGAGGGGAGAGGAGAAGAGAGGGTGATCAGGAGGGGAGAGGAGAAGAGAAGGTGATCAGGAGGGGAGAGGAGAAGAGAGGGTGATCAGGAGGGGAGAGGAGAAGAGAGGGTGATCAGGAGGGGAGAGGAGAAGAGAGGGTGATCAGGAGGGGAGAGGAGAAGAGAGGGTGATCAGGAGGTGAGGGGAGAGGAGAGGGTGATCAGGAGGGGAGAGGAGAAGAGAGGGTGATCAGGAGGTGAGGGGAGAGGAGAGGGTGATCAGGAGGGGAGAGGAGAAGAGAGGGTGATCAGGAGGGGAGAGGAGAGGAGAAGAGAAGGTGATCAGGAGGGGAGAGGAGAAGAGAGGGTGATCAGGAGGGGAGAGGAGAAGAGAGGGTGATCAGGAGGGGAGAGGAGAAGAGAGGGTGATCAGGAGGGGAGAGGAGAAGAGAGGGTGATCAGGAGGTGAGGGGAGAGGAGAGGGTGATCAGGAGGGGAGAGGAGAAGAGAGGGTGATCAGGAGGGGAGAGGAGAAGAGAGGGTGATCAGGAGGGGAGAGGAGAAGAGAGGGTGATCAGGAGGTGAGGGGAGAGGAGAGGGTGATCAGGAGGGGAGAGGAGAAGAGAGGGTGATCAGGAGGGGAGAGGAGAAGAGAAGGTGATCAGGAGGGGAGAGGAGAAGAGAGGGTGATCGGGAGAGGAGAGGAGAAGAGAGGGTGATCGGGAGGGGAGAGGAGAAGAGAGGGTGATCAGGAGGGGAGGGGAGAAGAGAGGGTGATCAGGAGGGGAGAGGAGAAGAGAGGGTGATCAGGAGGGGAGGGGAGAGGGTGATCAGGAGGGGAGGGGAGAGGGTGATCAGGAGGGGAGAGGAGAAGAGAGGGTGATCAGGAGGGGAGAGGAGAACAAGATGATGAGAAACACACACAGAAGGAGACACACAGAAACATAGAAACAGAATTCCTCGGGTGCACGAAGAAGGTCTTGCCTTGTTTTAACATTAATTTCATACGCAGCCGTAACTTAGAAATAGAGAAATAGAAATACACTGAAGATTCAATGGGAGACACTGGCCTCCAGTGGTCAGTGAGGATATATATCATAGGTTTATAGTAAAATGTGGTTCAGCAAACATTTAGGACTCTTTCTCTCTTCCTGTGCTAAAGCAACTGGTAATGCTCCTTCAAGCAGTCCACGCCAAGAGACATGACAAGGCATCAAAATGCACCATGTACGTTAGCATTAGTGTCTTCGGCTCAGCCAATCACGCTGAACCTTATGTTAGCGTGGCTGATATTCTACCCCTTGTCCACACACAGTAAGGTGTGTGTGTGTGTGTGTGTGTGTGTGTGTGTGTGTGTGTGTGTGTGTGTGACTGACCTGAGGTGGCACTAATGAGCTGTAACACAAGTGGCCTTCGAGTGACAATCCCCGAGCCTCTAGGCAAAAAATCCCTTGAAAAAAGGAGAAAAGTGTCCTTGAAGTTTAACAGCAAGGACACACACACACACACACACACACACACACACACAGACCATGGTGCTAGCACATCCCAAAAGAGCATCTGGTGACCCAGTGAGGGCTTGAATGCTGTAACTCTCACATCCCGCATGCTGACCCACATTTCAACCCATCTAAGACGAGTTCACACACAGTACCCAACACCCAGTACCCAACACTCAGTACCCAACACCTAACACCCAGCATCCAGCACCCAGCGGGGGGGGGGGGGTCTATCCGCAAGGTCGGTCTGGAAGTACAGTCAGAGTGAGGTCCAGATTTAACAGCTGTTAGCAGGACTTTGACATAAATGCTTGGTCAGGGACCATAGGTGAAATGAACCGAACACTTCATTTGTGCTGAAGTTGTGTCGTGCCCAATCAGCAAGATTAAAAAGAGAGATGTGGTGAGAACATCCGACCCCAGCATGACCTAATGAATCCCGGCATGAGTGACATTGCTCCAGCAGAGGCAAAGGCTGGCTACTGAAAGAGAATTAGCATAAAGTTAATTAGCAAAATGTAAATTAGCATAAAACTAATTAGCATAAAGAAACCCAAACGTGCAGGAAGAGAGAGAGCATGTTTTCAGTGTGTCTTTGATGAGATGGTTAGTGGTGAATGCTGGCCAGTAGATAAGGCTCTAGAGCAGGTCTGGAGGGAAGGGGCGGGACTCAGGGAGCCAGTTGATGATGCAGGAAACAGGGTGTGTGAAGCTAATTCAGGAACATCAGCCAACACAGAGGGGGAGCTCTCTGGGGAACAGACCCATTTAGAGCACAGAGAGAGAGAAGGTGAGACAGACCGAGGCCAGCACGCAGGTACGAGCTCTGCCTGCTCCGAGGAAACACGGCTGGAGTCGGTCCTGAGGAGAGTTTGGGTAGGGCTATCACCTGCTCACCGCCAGCTTTGAGGACAAGCTGTGTCACAGCTGGAAGGTCAGGACACACACACACACACACACACACACACACACGCAGACACACAAGGCTCTGGAATCCTGAGATTTCCTTTCACTTTGCACCAGATAGCTCAACATTCAGTCTGCCATGTTCACATTCCTCCTCAACAATGTGTCTTATTCTTAGCATAAACGCGTTTCATTATCATCACTTCCCCCTGACCTCAAGCCTCTGGAGCTGAACAATGCACCCGTTCAGGCCAGTGGACCCCTCTCTCTAACGCCTCATATATCATATATGTAGGTCTGATGATCAGAACTCACTAACCAACTGGTTTGTTTTTTTTCATTTTGGATCTTTTCACTTGTTCTAAACATCCAGCGTTAGTATGACTGTGTTTGGGTCAGTGATCCAGCGTTAGTATGACTGTGATGTTGGGTCAGTGATCTAGCATTAGTATGACTGTTTGTTGGGTCAGTTGTCCAGCGTTTGTATGACTGTGTTTGTTGGGTCAGTGATCCAGCGTTAGTATGACTAGGTTTGGGTCAGTGATCCAGCGTTAGTATGACTGTGTTTGTTGGGTCAGTGATCCAGCGTTAATATAACTGTGATGTTGGGTCAGTGATCCAGCGTTAGTATGACTGTGTTTGTTGGGTCAGTGATCCAGCGTTAGTATGACTGTGTTTGTTGGGTCAGTGATCCAGTGTTAGTATGACTGTGTTTTGGTCAGTGATCCAGCGTTAGTATGACCGTGTTTGGGTCAGTGATCCAGCGTTAGTATTACTGTGTTTGGGTCAGTGATCCAGCGTTAGTATGACTGTGTTTGTTGGGTCAGTGATCCAGCGTTAGTATTACTGTGTTTGGGTCAGTGATCCAGCGTTAGTATGACTGTGTTTGTTGGGTCAGTGATCCAGCGTTAGTATGACTGTGTTTGTTGGGTCAGTGATCCAGCGTTAGTATGACTGTGTTTGTTGGGTCAGTGATCCAGTGTTAGTATGACTGTGTTTTGGTCAGTGATCCAGCGTTAGTATGACCGTGTTTGGGTCAGTGATCCAGCGTTAGTATTACTGTGTTTGGGTCAGTGATCCAGCGTTAGTATGACTGTGTTTGTTGGGTCAGTGATCCAGCGTTAGTATGACTGTGTTTGTTGGGTCAGTGATCCAGCTCTAGTATGACTGTGTTTGTTGGGTCAGTGATCCAGCTCTAGTATGACTGTGTTTGTTGGGTCAGTGATCCAGTGTTAGTATGACTGTGTTTGTTGGGTCAGTGATCCAGCCTTAGTATGACTGTGTTTGTTGGGTCAGTGATCCAGCTTTAGTATGACTGTGTTTGGGTCAGTGATCCAGCGTTAGTATGACTGTGTTTGTTGGGTCAGTGATCTGTATGACTGTCAGTGAGTCAGTGAGTCATGGGAATACAGGAGCTGAGCAAGAGAGGCTGCATAGAAAATGAAAATCTAAACCATTTGAAAATCTAAACCTAACACATCTCTATAACTTCTCTCTCTCTTTCTCTCTCTCACTCTCTCCCCAACCTTCTTCTTCCCTAGTTTTACTCTCTGCCACCCCCATCTTCTCATCATCTCCTCTAGTCAACCATCTGATATCCGCAGGCCTTCCTGAGCATGAGATCTTCCCCACACCCCTTCAGGCAGAGCGTGGCCACAGATGGCCGCCCACCATTGGTGCTTATCTTTCATCGCTATGACTACATGTCGTGCTTTCTTTCTCCTAATTCTGCTCTAATCAGGCCCCTATACTTCAGCCAGTGGGATGTGGGTGTTGTGGGGTGGGCGGGGCATAACCTCAAGACCACTTTGTTCCACTTTGCCACAACGTTCTTTATGACTGGAGGAAAAATCTTACACCAGATTCTGATTCTATACGCAGCCTAATCCGAACAGAAATATCGAAACACTAAAAATGTACACTCTAAATAAATTATATATTTATTTATATATTTACACTCTAAATAAATAGATATATAAATAAACACACACACACACACACATATATGGAGACTGCAGCTTTAGAGTCTGTGTAAGGACAGCTTTGCAGACTCTAAGGCAATAATTCTCTTCCTGCAGCAGAGGGGAACACACCTTCCTCCGGTCCGTTAAAGGATGCCTTCCGCTGGCCCGGTTTCACAGTGTTATATGGGTCATCAAATCTGCTCAAATCTCCTTAACTATTCACTCAATGTTTCAATTTCATCCTCCACTCCAACAAGCACTCAGTACAGAAACGTGGTTCACAATGGCTCTCACATATTACCATCAACTTCCCTCTCACTGAAAATCAGACATCAGAATTTTTTTTTATTCATGCGTCCTTTTAATAAACAGAACAGCAACGCCGACTCTGATGTAATGCATTTATATTTACCAAACAGCGCTATTACCTACAATAGCTACTCATCACCAGTGAGACAGGAGGACATGTTGTTCTTGATTCTACTGTTGTACAGAGCGTCAGCACAACCTCTGGTCTGCTCTGCGACTCATTCCAGGTCATCATCACACACACTTGCCCTACTAACGCTGGCAGCTGCCTGTTTCACAACTGCATTTAGCTGAGCCTGCTTCCCAGCCCAAACGATCAGGTCGTGTCTTAAGAACCGCAGGACAACGCGGCCAGTGGTCAGTGGTAACACTGTGCCACCTTAAAAGCCTTTAAAGGGTATTTCTAAACAAAAATATATGAATTCCCTGTGTTTTCTTACAGACACTCTGTTGGTGCATTAGTTTGTTAAAGGAATGAAGAAACTAGGTGTTTCTACTGATAAGAGGTCAGCAATATGGCAACAGCAAAAACTTTAAGATTTTTTTCACCTTTCCCAAAAAATGTCATGACACTTAGGTTCTCTGGGGGGTTGAAAACAGAAAGAGAAAACTTTGCTTCCAGTTCTGTAGAAAGACGGTTAGTGTTGTAGAAGTGCTGAAGATATTCAGAGTGTGCATCAGTACGCAGATGATGCCACAGCAGCGTGACTGACATCCAGCTCGGGATCAGGTGAGGTGGACAGGGTCGTCCCACGAAGCCAAGGCTCGGCTTGACCCGCACACGTGACTGCACGGAGTACGGCCAACAATGGGCTGGTGTTCACTAACAACTTCCTGCGGATGGACCGAGAACGAGGAAATGCGTTTGGCAACAATCTCACCTCCCAGGGTTCCTTGGTTGCTCCTTGAAGCAAAGCAACATGGTGTCGTTTAACAAAATGCACAACAACTCACTAATCGAAATCCCCTTGAATGACTGATGTGTAAAAAAATAAAATAAAAAACACACCACTCACACACAGATGGATGCAGCAACCACCAATCCAGTGGAATTATACAAAACCATAATTAAGGTGACCATAATATAACCTTGCAGGCAGCCCCACCGTCTTCCCACTGGATATGTCTGTCCACACAGCGGTCAGACATCCACTCTTCTCATAAACTAGCTCCAAGCTTTCACTCCCTGACCCTTAACAGGAGCGATACAGAGGAGAAGAGACCCTGTTCTAATTCACCATGATGTCTGCAAAACAGAAGGCCTCCCTCATATCGCCTGCCTCACTAACACGGGTCTGAGATCTTTCTGCGTCGGCAGCACAGTACAGTATACATTACGGTATATTTAGCCGCATTCTGTACATATCTGAATTGGAGACCGCAACTTAAAACACACCCAAAAGGATGGCTATCCCTTTCAGTCACAGTATAGAGCATGTTAAAACCACCACATACGGTCTGGTACCTGCCAACAAAGTTCTCCAAAACGGAACTCTTCCCGGCACTCTGACCTCCGACAACTGCGATCTGCGGGAGGTCCAGGTTGCAGCTCTGTCCGATGGCACTGAAGGCATCCTGCAGGCGGTTGACCAGAGGAATCAGCTCCTCCATCCCCCGGTTACCCATGGTTACGGACGGGATGCTGCAGGGATGCTGTGGACAAGCTCGGGGCTCGGCTTGAAGATCAGTGTCCGACTAATGTCCCCGTCTTCTGACAAACCATTCGGTTTGTAGAATAAAAACTGAAAGGGGTTAACGAGATAAACATTAACATGTTCAATCTTTCAAAACTCACTGGTTATAAAACATGGGCTGTTTTTAAAAAAAAATCACTGACTTTAAAAGTTCTTCACGGGTGTCCGGTTAAGGAACTAAACTAGTAATCTTAGTCTGATCCACTAGGTCCGTTCATTTATTTATATACGTTGTCTAGTTGGTCCACCAGCACCGTGGTGGTAGAACTTACCTGGTCCTCGGGGGAAAACGCCGCTCCGTTGCTTCTGGACCGTCACTACTTGAGCGGTGAGGATACCGTACAACCCAGACCCGCTTCTGGACAGAACCAGGACCAGAACTCACTGGCGTCTTATCCCCGAGTATCCCGAGTAAGTGGTCAAAGCAGTCACACGTCGGCGGAACTCGCCGATTCAACACGTTATTCTGGTCCGGTTCGGTCCTTCACTTACACCCGACTACCGACGGCTAACGGTTTGCACATGCGCAAAAACGACAAGGCGCCACTCCTCGAAGGAAATTATTACGACAAATTTGTTTTGCTACTTACAACTGTACGATTCTTACATGTACAAATCAATTAATATAGTATATATATATATATTTCTAACTACAGGTCCCAAAAGTGTCCTCAAGTGTCCACTGTAGATCCGCCTCCCCTCGCACGCGCCCGTGTACAGTACGCTGCCCGCTTCATGGAGTAAAAATAACGCAGCAGGATTTCTTGGCACGCCGGCCCGCGGCTGCTGAACTGATAACAGTTGCTGAAATTTGAAGAGCTTGTTTAACGTATCTTTGTAAAAAAAAAATAATAATAAATACATATATAAAAACTATTAATGCTAAGAAATGTTTTGCTTAAATATTAAAGTAATACATAAAACGTTTAACTACTATTGAGCAGCAAATTTCCACTCGTGTGTAATAGGACTCCACGCAAAGCTTAATACTATTTTGAAATTGTATGAATAAATTTAGTTATATAATTGATATCAAATTGTTATCTTTTTGCAGTGGCCCGAAGGAAAGTTTTTTCATTACAGCTTACTCAGTAAAATTATTAATATCTTTATTCAGGTTAAAGTTTACAGAAGAAATAACCTAATACTTAATGCTGCTAATATGCTAAGTAATGTTGTTAGAAGGTAAGGCGCAGGCAGCCTCTGAAAAGCTTTTTCTCTTCTGCACATGATATGTTGGACAAAGCATCCCTGTCATGTCAATAGTCATGCACACGGTACTCAGATTTTCATCAGCCTGACTATTGAGCTGATTTAAATTTTAATGAAAATAGTTTTAATGAAGCAGCCACTCATATGTCCCATTCTCTATGCATTCTTCTGTTTTCATCTCCATCAACACACACAACCACACACACACACACACACACACACACACACACACACAACCACACACACACACACACACACACTCATTCTGTGACACAGCAATGTTCAAGCTATCCGCAGGTCCTTCAGCATTGCACCAATGTCTACTTGAGGGTTGAAGGGGGCAGAGTGACCCCCCTTCTGCAGCGCCACCTGCAGGCTCTTGGCAGCCTGTTGCAACTCTTTTGAAGCAGCGCATGGTTTGTCTCCTTCACGTCCTCCCCTGGAGCACAGCAGCACCTCGTTGACCTCGCCCTCGATGGGCCGAGAGTACACGGTGGCGAACACAGCCTGTATCCGCTCCAACACAGACCTCCTCAGCACTGAGTCACGACACACCAGGTTCAGCATAAACACTCCTGGGTCAGGGATGGAGAGGTCAAGGAAAGAGAAAGAGAGAGACACACACAGAGGGAGATGGGTTGTCGAGCATATTCATCACTGTGAGGCACACTCCACACAGTAACACAATACCACTACTATGCAGTTGTGGAAAAAAAAATCATTATACGAAACGTGAAAGGGCCTGTGTACCTCGAGGGGTTAACAGCTTGCAGACTTTTTCCAGTAGGGATCTTTCAACAAAGGCAGGCGGAGGACAGCTCATGCCCAGAGTGGGGTCCTTGCTGTCAACGTCGAACATGATGACATCATAGGAATGTCCCCCTATAAATAGGGTGCAGGAGGAATGGTGTGAATGAGAAGATTTGGGTGGGGCTGCATAGTAACCACAGGCATGTTTAAGAACACAACACTGCCCAAAACAGACCCATCACTCCGTTCTCATTTAAACAGCCATTGGGTAGAAATGTTTGAAGACACTCTAGGTTAGTTAAAGCCAGCGGAGGAGTCCATACATGGAACTATACGTGTGTGTGGAGAACGTCTCCCACCTTCACTCTGTAGCCTGTTGATATACTCCAGGCCGTCTCCCAGAACGACTTTCAACCTGTCGTCTGTCTGCAGCCCGAACCAGGTCGTCGCCACGTCCAGCATGGCCGGGTCCAGTTCCACCACCTCCACCCGCGCTCCGGGCACAAAGTCCCGCACGAACTGGGGCAGGCCTCCGCCGCCAAGACCCACCACCAGTACCGATACCAGCACGTCTGTTCGGCAGCGGAAATCCACATCAACCATAGTGCAGTAATACTGCATGGACCACCAGTGATCTAACTGGATCACACGGCAGAGATTGTGGAAGACATACCTTTACCACTGATCGCCTCTGGGCCCAGCAGGGCAAGACCCGAGACCATGACCTCATGGTGAGTGCAGCAGAGGAATCCTCGGTTGACGCTCTGGCCTGTTCCCACGCACGCCGGAGCATCAGAACCAGAGCGTTTGGACTTCTTCTTGCTTCTCTTTTTATGCGAAGAAGAGGCTGGAAAAGCAGGATGCCAAGTTAATCTAAATTCATGCATCTGTTATTCCCTGATGTAGCAAATCACTGCCACCATCTTCAAATGCTCATCACAAATCGCTCACCCGCGGTGGATGTCTGGAGCCGGCTTTCAGACTGCACAAGATGAGCGTTGTTCATAAAGACCAGTCTACGGTAGAGGTGACCATCCTCTCCTCGCACGTCCTCCACAGAGTACTCCCCCGTTAGGCCACTGACCCCACGGGCCACCACCTCCCTCCACCCCAGGTCGCCCCCTACAGACAGGAACGGCACCTGAAACAGGATGCATAGGGACGGGTGAGCAATGATCAACAAGGAAGAGGGAAACACACTGGATCTTAAGTTCAATTATTAAGCCTTAAGATGCAAGAAAGACTATTCGGATATGCGGAGTCACATTTTAATGTCAAACTTGTGATCGTACTTTCTTCTTACAAATACTACAACTGACTACAAATGTGTTACTACAACTGATTTACTGTCCGAGCAGATGGAACATATGTTTTACATATTCATATACCTGTTGGTTTTGCATATTCATGTACCTGTTGGTTTTACATATTCATGTACCTGTTGGTTTAACCTATTCATGTACCTGTTGGTTTGGTGGCATTCCAGGGGGAGCAAGCTCCATCACCATGGGTGACAGTTCGGACTGCACTGCTTGCATGTCTTCATATTCCTGATCTCGATGCATTGCCACGACGATCAGGCGGCGGAACTTAGCGCTGGAGGCCAGCTGAGCCCGCCCCTCGGCCGACCCGTACAACCAATCAGACTCACGACCCTGAGGAACTGCAGATGTCAAGTGCAATATTAAACACTTAACACAGTTAGTGGAGCAGTGGAGAAGAATGATTGGATGAAAAGGGTTTGGATGTAATGGATGTAAAAGCTCACATAGCACAAACCAATTACTTACCAATGAAGATGGCAAAGTGGTTGGCACGGGGCACCTTGGCAGAGGGTGGACTGTCCTGGACGGTGAGCGTGTATCGTGCATGGCCTGTGGATGCGTGGCACAGCGTGAGAGAGGGCGTGCTGCCAGTGTCCGTGCCACCCCTCAGCTTCTGGAGCATGAGGGCATAGGCCTGCTGTTCCTTCACCCGTGCCAGAAGCTCCTCTACTGTCGCCAACCTGCAGGGGGCGCCGTCCTCCCCCTGGCACACCTCCAGCACGGCGAAAGGAGGCGGCTGGCGGAACTTGGTACAGACGAGAATGAAGACAGGCAGCGCGAATGAGGAGGAATCAGAGTCCTCGCCGCTCTGACTCAGGCCGTGGATCCGCACGGCCCAGCCGGCTCCGGCGAAGTGCTGGACGGCCAGCCTGATCACGTGCTCCTGGGCTAGGGTCACGCAGACGTAGCGACCCCCCACCGCCAGAACCCTCCCCACCTCCACCAGCATGCGGCCTGCCAGAGCTCCCTCCTCCTCAGAGGCCATGGCGTCCAACGTGCCTTTGTCTAGGGCGGCCTGGAAGCTGCCACTCTCGTAGCCCGTCTGGGTGGCGTCCACCTGCTGGAAGATGAGGTCCGGCCGGCACTGTGCGTTCCTCTGGCGCATCTGAGACACTACTGTCTCACTGATGTCAATGTTGGTTAGGTGATGGTAGCCCACATCATAAAGCTGCTGACTCAGCTCAGAGTTGCCACAGCCCACTACCAAAACCTGACACACAAAGGGCAAACAGGCTTTGGTTAGCTGTGCTGTACACAAAGCACTGACATACGTGACATTCATAAAGTCTGAACGGACTTGCCCTCCAATAAAAAAGATAGATCCAAATAGTGTAATTAGGTTGTTAATACCTTATCCCGGGGCTTGATGTATTTGTGAAGCACGCCGCAGAGGGAGTTGTAGTCTCCATACCATTCAAAAGACTTTTCTCCCCTTTTCCGAAAAAAACGATCCCAGTAGTCCGCGGAGCTGAACTCCTCTGCGGTTCTAGGCAGCAGACTCATTCGTACGTTTTTAGTTTATAATTTTTTGTTGCTATAGTAAAATGTGTAATCTCAATTATTTTAAGCCTAGATGCCTCTTGCCCCCCGTTCAGTTGCACTATGTGAGCTCTGAAAAACTTAAATAGTTCACAAACTAATCATTACCGCCGAGGGAATTAACTGCTGGACTTAAAAATCATGAGTTACACGCTGCGAAGGTAATCTTAACAATGTATATATTCATTCATAAACACGTTAAATCCTGCTCCTTCCCACATGTTCGGGGTATCTACTCGGACGAATTTCCCTGACGGACGGGACAGCATGCCCTAAGCAGTGATTGGACAGTGTAACGGTGCCGAACGCTTCTACGTTTCACTGATTGGTTAAAAGTTTGGGACATTAAAAACTATTGGCTGATCGCGCGTCACACAGCCGGATGTTTTCCTAATCCGGCGGGGTGACGAAACGGCAAGGAAACATGGCGTTACCGGCTGGGAGATCCGTGGTGTTTGTTACTGGAAACGCAAAGAAATTAGAAGAGGTGAGAGTATAAATGAAGGCAGTGTTTCCAAAGTCACCTTTATAATGTACATATAAAAGAAAGTACATATAACCATGCCAAACAGGTGTTAATTATCCGTTCCGTATTGCACACTGCAGTGTGAATGAGTGACGTTGAGCCTGCCTGCACTAGTGAACTAAACTAGACTAAACTCTGATTTATTTCTGCTCTTTGAATGAACAGGTTGTTCAGATTCTAGGTGATAAATTTCCATACAAACTTGTTTCCCAGAAGATTGATTGTGAGTATGAGTTTCATTAGCTAGCTCGCTTGCACATGTATGTTCGAATGTTTTTTGATGTGTTGGTATGTTTTGGTATATAAATATATTTTAAATATTGCGTTTTCATTGAATGGATATCCAGTGCCTGAATACCAAGGTGAACCTGATGACATCTCGATACAAAAGTGTAAGGAGGCAACAAAACAGGTTTGTAATCTACAGATATCTTAATGCTTCCTGTGTTGGGCTACATTTTTAACATTGCTTGGCTCTCTTGTGAAGGTAAATGGGCCAGTGATTGTGGAGGACACCTGCCTGTGTTTCAGGGCACTAGGGGGCCTTCCAGGACCATACATGTAGGCAAACACTTCACCATTACTTTCACCATTAGTTCACTGTGACTGTGACTTTGGTGGTGATAACAGACACTGTTGTTTGTGTTCTCTTAGTAAATGGTTTTTGGATAAACTGAAGCCTGAAGGTAAGAACATTTCTCTCCATGTTAAAACACACAAGAAAACGTGCACAGAGAGAGAGGGAGGATTACGACGTGTGTGTGTGTGTATGTGTGTATACGTGTGTGTATATATATATATATATATATATATATATATATGTATGTGTGTGTGTGTGTGTGTGTGTGCGCGCTCGTTGTTGTCAGGACTGTATAGGCTTCTAGCAGGTTATGAGGACAAGTCTGCTTGGGCACTGTGCACATTTGCGTTTTGTGCTGGGAAGGAGGAACCAGTTCAGCTCTTCAGAGGGATCACAGAGGTCATCACACACATCCAACACGCCCACCACTGCTGCTCTGCAGTACACACATCCAACACGCCCACCACTGCTGCTCTGCAGTACACACATCCAACACGCCCACCACTGCTGCTCTGCAGTACACACATCCAACATGCCCACCACTGCTGCTCTGCAGTACTGCTGCAGTGAACATGCCCGGCACTTTCATAAGTTAAAAATGGCCTGCAAACAAAACAAAACCACTTAGCATCATGTATATCATATAATATATACTCACTTTGAATTTTTAGAACAGTTTTCATTAGTGATGCTTCCATTGTAAATACAAACAGGCTTTGTAAGTATATGTATTTATAACACGCAGAGGTTTTTCTCTGTTATTTAGGGCCTTATTGTAGAACCTAGGGGCCCAAGGGACTTTGGATGGGATCCTTGTTTCCAGCCCGACGGCTTTGATAAAACGTGAGTCTTTCACTCCCACACGTCTCCACTAGATGGCAGCTTTAGCCTAAAGTCAATGTTCATGTTAACACGTAGGCTGTTTCCCTGTTCATTATAGTCTTTTAAAGAAAAGTCTCTTAAATGCTTATTAAAATAATAAAGAATAATCGTTTTTGTTGACCAAACCTTACAGAAGATGGTTCTGGTCGTAGTGGTCCATGAGGAGTTGTACAAACCGAATAATAGTATACAATATATGACAGTAATGAACTTCCAATCTCTGAATATGTCAGTATGTAAAACATCTACTCGTGAAATTGACGACCATAGATAGAGCTTTGAAGTACATCCATATAACTATATTTATTAACGTTATTCAATGATTGGGAACAATTTAATCAATGTATCATGTTACATGGTTCTTAATGCTCTTTAAAAAGAATTTATTTTGCGGTTGCCTGTCATCTTTGTGACAGCAACTAATCACTTATTACCAGCCTTGCGGTGTTGGCGCTCACAGAAAACAGGCCACTGTAGTGTTAATTCGATCTGTATCCTGTTAGTACTTCAGTGTTTATTCGTTTTTATTACTTTGTCTGCGTAGATATGCTGAGCTGCCTAAAGTTGTGAAGAACACCATCTCCCACCGGTATCGCGCTCTGGCTGCCTTGTCGGAACATTTCTCTCAACTCAACGACGCGTCAGAGACTAAACACGGCGACTGATCTCGGAACAGGAAGAACCTACCCGAGTGTGTCCCACCATCAGCCCTTTGGCCAAGAACCTGCACTGGAGCTGCCAACATTACCGGCCCTAAACGGTTTTAACGCTAAACCCTGTCCGTAAACCTTTTAAATAAAAAAATACTACATTGGAGTTATTCGATTTTTTTACCACGTATTTATTGCAGATGAAATTCTACAGTTTAGTGATGAATTATTTAGAATTATTTGCAGATTAAACTGTTGTCAATCCATAGTGCGGCCGACGACGGGATTAAGGATTAATGCGCGTGGCCCTCAGCGGGGCGGTGAGTGTTCAAGGGGGCCCCAAACCAGCAGGACTCGCTATTGCAGCCATATAACTCCCCCGCTCTTGTTCATCACTACAAACGGCATTCAGGGAATGTTTTCACTTCTGTCTCTCACATTAGCACTCTTTTCGCTCTCTTTCTCTCCCTCCCCGAATTCCCCAAAGTGACAGAGACTTATTGTGGTAACAAGGGTACAGAGAGGCAGTTTATTCAGAAAGCAGTAAGCACATTCTGCTCCCGTCTGAGGGGTCTCGAACACAGTCTGCTATAAAGGAGGCCCTGCTCCACTTCACAGTTACTGGGAAAGGAGTCAAGATGCCTTGAGTAGCTTTTAGGTCTACATTTTCTTACCAGGAATGTTACCAATTCTTTTTATTCGATTTTCAAATAACTTTTGTACTTTGTGCAGTTTCTACACTTTTTTCAGTTCATTTCACCAGAGCCTTTTCTGTAAGTTAAATACCATCTGGATTTACAGGGGCTTCCAGCAGATTGGGTAACAACATAAAACAAGTGTGACTACAGCATTACATAGTCACAATACAAAATAGGTAACTATTTGATTACCGGTACAGAAAAAATGCAGTAATTAAGGTTTATTGATTAAAGATAATCTGATGATCTAATTAGTTTTAATCTGATTAAAGATAGTCTGATGAAGTGCATGTTATGCAATTATTGCAGTGACTCAGTATCGCAGGGCACTGTTCCCAGAACAGCTTCAGTGTTTTCAGTAAGTCCCATTATTCAAAACCTCATGTTAAAGTCATTCATCAATCTCCTCTTTTTAATAGTTCTCTCGGAGACCAGATATGGATACACTGCTGCAACATTTTATGGAGCTGTAACAGAGTTACTGTTTGGAAATTTATCAGAATGGTGCATGTCTGTGTTTACTAGTCGTGTTCTGACCCAAAGGGCCCAAAGTTACATCTACACCCTGGACTTATGTAAGGGGTGCTGAGCACAGGATGAGAACAAAGCTGTTTGATAAGACTTCTGAGGACGGGAAGAATCTGAAACCAGCCAGCCGGGGTTTGCGTGCTTGGCATCCACTTAATGACCCTGGAACACAAACAACAAGACTGAGCAGTAGACTATACCCTGGGCCCCACCGCTCCAAACATTTCACAGGTCCTGTAGACTGTCCCTTTCTGGGCCACATCAAACCTTTCCTCACCCCCCTCCTGAGAACCGTACCACCCGCCTGCCCCTCATCCCCCTTTCCCACCCCATTATCCCCTGATTAAACATACCAGCACTCCCAAACGTTTCATCCTGTGGTGAGGCTCCTGCTCACGTGTACACAAACGTGTTTCTGTTGGATGCTTGTTTAGGCAATATTTTGAGAGAACATCCTGTCACATGTTAATAGTGTTTCCAGTACACAAATGCCTGTTTACACGGCCTGATTTTACTCTTGTTATGGATCCATCTCTTAGATATCCATCACTCCATAAAGGGCCACAATACATCTACTGATGTAGTACTGATATCGTACCGCATGTCCACAGTATAAAGCTCCAAATCATAATTCCATCACCTAAATCAAATAGCATCTTTCAGACATTTTATTCAACAGCACCAGCTAAAGTACATATTAAAGTAGGCCTATGTCAGAATGAACTGATACACTTAGTAATAGTACCACCATATTCACCCTGACCATGCAAAAAGCACCCCTAGTAATTAATACTAGTAATTAACTTGAAGATTTAAGAGTACCTTTAAAACCCCTGGAATTTATTAAAGGCAAGCGCTGTAGGTAATTTCACGGGTGAAAAAGTGATCTATTATCACCCAGGAGTCAGACGGCAGTAATGTACTTAACTGTAGTCCTACTCAGTAAGACACAGAATCTGAGGCCAGAATGCAGTTAGAAGGATTGTAATCATACCAGAGGTGTCTGGAGAACACCTGGCCAGTTGTTGTTGTGTGCCACAGAACATTCCAAGTCCCTGTGGGTTTTGGTGAAGAAAACCTGTTAAGTGCTGTGTAAACTGCAAAATAGGCTCTGTCTTTGTAGAACATTGTTTATGCTTTTTTTTTCCTTAAGAGAGTCATTGTGTAGTTTCACAGGAAACATCAAACGTTCATGTGTGTTCATCTACCGTCTCTGTAGCGATCATTTACTTTGAAAGCACTGTTGTTTGGTGAGGCGTAGTGGGAAGTGGTGTGGTCAGCAGCTGGCCAGCGTGTGTTCGGCCTCTCGACCCTCCCGTGCTGTAGGGAATGTAGTCCTGTGAGGTCCGGCTTCCTGTCCTATTCATGGAGCACATCTCATCAACATCAACCGCCGCTCAGAAGAGATGAAGAAGCAGACGGGACGTAGTCATCCTGTTGTCACATGGCTGCCTGGCGTCTGGTTTAGTGGAGGATGCAGCCAACTGCAATGGTCCTTCAGCCTTTGGTGAAGTCAGCAGGCTTCTCTCATCTCCCAAAGTACAGAGATGCATTGTGGGTGATCTGTTGATACCTATTCACTTGGCCTCTCTTCTTCCTCTTGTTCTTCAATATGTACACACACATACACACAAACCAAAGATGCTCTGGTCTTGGAATAAAATGTATGCATGCTTCACATGCCTTTAAAGCTGCATTGGTTATTTGATTCCAATTTCACTAAAAAGGGTCTTTATTAGTCATGCTTCATTGCTCAGTATTCCAGTACAAACTGAATTTCATTACTAATTGTTTATCTATAAATTCAAGTAATTTAGGATATCTATTTTTATGTGTTCCTAAAACATAATTTATTTAAATTTCACCCAGTGCATTTTAAAGTAGGAATTAGCAGATAAAAATGTCAATATAAACAAGTTAATACAATTGTAGTTATAATCAGACTGTTATGCAGATTAATTGAAATATATTACACATAATCAAGAAAAGATACTTGAACATACTATAAAGATTTTACATAGATAATGATATTTAAAATGTAAAGGAGAAAATAATGAAAATTCTAAGATGCTTTTTAATTAAAGTGTTGGGCACTCATTAATTTAGACAGTGTTTCCCCTGTGTGCATCATTTTTCTGTTATCTTTTTTTTGTGCATCAGTTGTGTATTTGTATACGTCTTGCGGCAGAGAAGTGTAGTTAACATTATTTTAATCATTTACCCAGCAGAACATAATTTATTCTTACTCTGTGAAGAGGACCATGTGCAGGTTAAACTGCACGTCCCATCTCACCAGCATGTGTGTGAGAGAATGTGGGAGTGTGTGCGTGTACAGGCCTGTGATAAATGACCTTGTGAGGCACAGCTGGGATTCATCACTCTTACTGGACCATTTCCCCTCCAGCACTGTATCCCTCGCTCCTGTTGTTTACAATCCTGCGATCTTCCTACCTTTACTCACCACTGCCTACCCTATGTCCACTCATACTCTCTCTCCCCTTAAAAAAGCACTCCATCTTGATGGAAGTGTACAAATGTCCAGCCAGAGACGTGCCATTCCTCAGTTAACCCAGCCTTCCATTCTGCTGGAAGCTCCTGAAGGTCTGCCCCTGGACGTCTGCCCCTGAAGGTCTGCCCCTGGACGTCTGCCCCTGGACGTCTGCCCCTGGAGATCTGCCCCTGGAGGTCTGCTTGTATCATCAGAGACATCCAAAGCCAGCACCACCCTACTCATTCACCATGTTCCATATATTGGCTATTATCAAATACCCACAAATAACATGGAACAATCATAAATGTATAAAAGCATTTCCAACTATTTGTATTAAATGTTTCCATTGACCCTCTGACAAACATTGAATCCCTGAATATCATTCAATCAGAGCTTTAGAAGCTGCAGACAAAAGGAATCCATGACGAGGATATTGAGGCTGTGATCTTTACTGACCTGCCTGGATCACAACTTAAAGAGTCTCAAAGGGGCTTTAGATTATCCTAAAGGTCAAAGAGCATAAAGAAATACACTTTATGAACAAAAGCGGAGACTATTAAAGCTTTCAGTGAAGACGCTGAAGGAACAGCCCAACTGAAAAGCTAATACTAACAATTCAGTGGACAACTGTCTTTATGTGATTGTATAAGAACAAGACTGTTCTGTTTATTTGACTGTATTATGTGCTGGTAGAACAATTCACTGGTCATTCTGAGGCTAAACAGAGGAAGGCAAACAAACTAAATGATTAAGAAACAAGGCAGTGTCAAAGATGGACAGGACGTCCACAAAGCCTCCATTCATTGTTTCCATCTTTCTCCATCAGGTCCCTCAGGAATGAACAGATGACAGTACTGACAGACCTCCAACTAAAGTCCTGTCTTTGCTGAAATTTATACACAGTAATTTATTTATTTAGATTTGATAAGACTTTCATATTCATGGCCAAAATGGACCAAGGCAACTACACTTATGTAAAATAATTATTTTTAAACATCCTCTCTCTCTTATATGTGTGTTGCACATAGTCTATTGTCAGAATTATGTTGTGAAATAAAAGTTCAAAAAAATTAACACTATTCAATTAATATAGATCATTAAAATTGATTACTGGCAACCCTTAAAGATTTTGGGTGATAAAACCAACTGGTTCCAGTTTTATCAAGTGCTTTTTTGAGGACAAGCAGTTTCATCATTTCACTTGGCCAAGTACTTCTCTCTCCCCGGAGAACACTTCTCAAGGCTTTCTGCTTTAGTAATCATCCTTTAGTTTAGCATGTGGAAAATATTCCTGGCTTGTGCTCTAAACCATCTCACCAAAGACTTGCAAGGGTCTGTTGAAATCTGTGGGTTTCACGACAAGATAGACAGTGATTACAACACACCTGTACAACGTTCAGATTAGTTTGTTTCAGATGAATGTTTTAATTTGTCATCTCTTGAAATCACTGGCTAAGCCATTCTTGTTGCTGACACAAAGTGACAAAGGTTACAGCTAATCTTGACGTAGTTTAAGATTACAGACCACTGTCTGACCTATCATCTGTCCTAATGATATCCCTCGAGAGTGATAAAAAGAAAATACATTTGGATTATTTTTTATTTTATTATTACTTCAGAAGATTGTCTGTGCACATTATTCTCTTAAATGTAGGTATGTGATAGCAGTTTTTAGATTCTGATTGACCGTCAGCTATATCAGGTTGCCTCAGTATCTGTGCTAATGTGTCTCTCCTTTAAAAACACCATAAAGACAAAGATAATCGAAAATCGAAAGGTCATCGAAATCAGCACGCGAGCACTTCCTGGTCACCTGAGGGCGAGACCGGAAGAACCGGAAATCACTGCTGCTTACATCCCAAGTTAAGACTGCTCATTTCAGACAACGGCAACCGTCGGGATTCAGAGATCCCTGGTCGTTACGTTGTACTTTTAAACCGAACAACACGTTACCTACAAGAGCGAGAAATCACAGGTACGTATATAAAGATATATATACAGTACTGCTTTGGTCATTCTACATTCAGAGGCCTCTTCGGTATTTGCTAGCGTAGCGTATAGTAACCGAACCGCAGCTAGCCTAGCCTAGCCTACCCTACCCTAACCAAGCCTAGCATAACCTAGCCTAGCCTAGCCGACTCCGGCCTGTGTCATATAGCTGGCAGGATCATTTCGCTAGGGTGAACCGGTGTGTGTGGGGTAAACCCGGTGTGTGTGGGGTAAACCCGGTGTGTGTGTGGTATTTGTGTTTGAATTGTGGCTGACAAAATTGTCTAAACATTATTTGACAGATGTTTTATGTGAAGGGGCGAAATCTCTTGTTGTTATTGGTGTGATGGCACCTTTCATCATGTATGTTTGCTCATCTTTGAGTGGAGAGTCTTTTAGTGGGTTGGATGATCGGGTTCACTAGTTTCCACTGTCCAGGCTACTTTTACCGTCACCAGATGAGTCCCCATCTACGTGCCATTTTCCATCGTGTCTTCTGTCACTACATCAGTTTGATATTTTTTCCAAACGCTGTTTGAAATTTAGAGTCATGCTTTTATAGTTCTGGCAGTTTGTTTATGGTCACAGTGGAGTCCTGCTTGCTACACTCTCTCTCTCTCTCTCTCTCTCTCTCTCTCTCTCTCTCTCTCTCTCTCTCTCTCTCTCTCTCCATCTTGCTGTCTTTCTCTCTCATACTTTTCTTGAATTCCTATATTTTCTGTTATCTCATACTTTGTCTTTTAACAGATTTTCTCCTTCTCTCTTGCTCTCTCTCCTCCCTCTCCTCACCTCTGTTATTTATCTACTTGACTCCCAGATATATTCTCTCTCTCTCTCTTCTCTCTCTCTCTCTCTCTCTCTCTCTCTCTCTCTCTTTCTCTCTCTCTCCCCTCTCTTTTTGCTGGTTTCTGGAACGTTCCACCACTCTCGTGGCTGGGGAGGGCCTGATTTCCGACTGCTTTTCCAGCGCAGAAAGCAGAGTCTCGGGGAGGACAGTGGACTCGATGGTACCAAACCCTCCAGTGAATTTGGGTTCTGGGGGATGGGGGTGAAAATATTTATTTGATTGTGAAATGTCTTTTCTGGAGCTTCACATACTATAGGCCAGATAGGAAGTTTGTCCTCTTTTCTCTTTTCACTCCAGAAGGAATGTATTGCATGTATGCCAGCGTGCACATGGGGGGTGTGTTCTAGTGGTTAGTACAGTAATGCAGTAGTGCAAACAATGGCAAATATGCCTTTGAAATTTGATGTAGGCATTTCTTTATTTTACACTTAAATTGACCATGGAACGCAGACAAATAGCTGTGAGAAACAGTTTTTTAAGCTCCAAAATCTGTTCTTGCATGGACATCTTGTATAAGAACAAGAACATGGGTAGCCTGTGGTGTGTGTGTGTGTGTGTGTGTGTGTGTGTGTGTGTGGAGAGAGAGGGAGAGAGAGAGAAAGCTGCTCCTTTGTGGCACTGTGGCTTAAACCTGTATTTTTGTGGAATGTTTTATACATTAGTCTGTAATTGCCATTACAGAGCTAGTTAACGACTGTGTTTGATGTTCTTTAACTGAGGCTAGGTGCTAGTAGATTTAGCACCTGTAGCTAAGCTGTAAAATAAATACTGGCAGTTAAAGCCAATCACCATAGCCCGAGATGTCCCTGGCCTTCTCTCTCGTGCTTGCTGGGTGAAGTCCATCAGTGTTCTCCTGTTCTCCTGCAGAGGGAGCCAGAGAGGGAGGAGCAGCCTGACGCCAACATGCCTCCCAAGTTCAAACGGCATCTGAATGACGAGGAGGTCACCGGCTCCGTGCGCAGCGAGAGGGTAAGAAACTACATTACCCAGAAGACCTGTGCGTGTGTACGAGTGCGGAGGTCCTGAAGGGTGTTTTCCTGTAAGTCTGCACTCCAAATGTCCTATCTTCTGACATTTGACATTTCAAAGTGTTAATAAAGCACCCTGGAGTTCATACGGGGTCAGGGGTGCAAACATTAAAAAAAAATAGTTTTCACACTTCATAAATGTGATGAGCCTCTAGTCAAAGGGAGAAGGGCCCAATGGGAATCTGTTCTAGGAAAGTTCTCTGTGTATTTAGTGTATAACCCTCAAGTGAAATGAGATGGAGTCTTAAATGCCTACAAATCACCCATCCATTTTTACTACATAAGAGAAAACTGAAGGACGGAAGATTATTTGCACGAGTCGCAGAACAGAAGGCCCAGTAGAAGCACGCAGTGGAACACGGGGCCACGCAAACCGCACGTCATCACGGCAGGTGCCTCATCACGGCAGTCCCCGCCCCCGTTTTCCTGTGTGCGCCGAGCAACACGGGCAGGATTGGCTGCTCTCCACTGCTAATCAGCTTGGCTCCGCCCTGCCTCTTCTTCCATCCACGAGCTGAGTCACGGGGCTGTGGTTGCGTAATGGACCCTCGCACGTGAGCACCCGCTGTCCTCCCCCTGTACGACGGATTGGTGATAATCAGTCTCCCCGCTGGAAGCTGCAGGCCCCCCCCCCCAAACCCTTGGAGTCCTGCTCCTTCATGTTGACCTTGTCTCACGTTTTTAACCTCACGTCACCCGGACATTTTCTTTCATTTGGACTTGGTCCGTTTTCCCTTTTAACTTGCGTTCCTCTCTCGGTTCAACACCCGCTGTCCACCGCCGGGGCGTTTAGAACCTACGTTTGTTTATTGTGGGGGTAAGAAAAGCGTTTACACACATGCTTGTCATAAAATCTGTGCGTGACAAACCTCTTTATGGTTAGCAGGCTGCCACTAAATGATGACTATGAACCATTAGCGAGAGAGAAGGAGAACCAGATGGTGAGTACTAGATAAGATGGTGGGTGTAGGTGTAGAACGTTAAAGAAACGAGAGTTGTCACGTGACTACGGGGTTTGCTGAGCGTACGCAATCACTTGATTTCTTTGTGTCGGCTCATATCATTCTTGAGCTCTAATGCTAGCAGCTAACGGGAACACTCCTCGCCGACTGCATCCTGTGAAACGTCATGTGTATGTAGAAACCTCAACGTGACTCTGGTCTCATCAACCGACCAATCACAGTGAAGACCAGTCTGTTGAGGTTCGCTCCGCTCCATAATGTCAAAGCCTGTTTGTGTGCCAAGCCTGTGTTGCTTGGCAACGCTCCTCCCATTCCCTGTGCGTAGTTCTGTCGTTACGTAAGGCCGGCGAGACGTCAAACCACCCTGGCCGCGTTTGATAACCTGCGCGATCAGTCCCCCGCTGTACGTCTTCTCTCACGGTAGTGCTAGTGAAACACTGTTAAAGATCATGTTGGTTAAATGTGTACCAGATGTTGCAAACCTCCACTAACCGGGTCTAGACGGTGCCAAAAAACAAACCGATCCTCACAAAACAAATGGGCCGTGCAAGCAGCGTCTGCACATGCGTTTGAGTCCAGCAGTTCTCCTCGAGTGCTGCTGACCTGCACGTCCTGATGTCTCCGCCCGCAGCAGAGAGCCATTAACCTCTCCCAGTTCCACCTGGGCCCTCCACAGACAGGGCACACGAGCTACTACACACACTGATCTAGTGCAGCGCCAACTGACCTCTGACCTCCTACGTTCACAGAGGAATCTGTTGGAGGAAGACTCTGATGAAGAGGAAGACTTCTTCTTGTGAGTTTGTTTGTTTGTTCTAGCGTTCATCACATTTTACATCCTTTGGAATAAGGCTTTTCTAAGGATGTTGAATTTGCTTAATGAAGTGTTTGTATTTGTGTTTACTTGTAGAAGAGGACCAACAGGCCCCAGATTTGGTCCACAGAATGACAAAATTAGACAGTAAGTGGTTATATTATTATCCATTATTATCATAGTAGTCATTATGACAGCACTGATTTTGTCCATGCCACTGTGGACTGTGCCTTTAAGCCCCGCCCAGATCTCCATATTGGCAAATATTCACAAAGACCTCTGGGGAAATACACACACCCACAGTCCCACTGCCAGCTTTGATGGAACCAGAGTGACTAGCAGCACTGGGTTTCCAAGACAACACTATTTGCAAGTGAAGATGAATAATTCAAAACATTTGAGGGGGGGGGGGGGGGGCACATTGGGCTCTGCTCTGAGCTGGCAGTGCTGACTTGGCATGTCGTGAACACTGTGTTTTGGGTTTGGACTTCATCTGTGAGTTCCTGTAATTCAGGCCCGCGGGCCACGTCGTGCCCAGAACACACAGCCAGGCCGCGAGACACTTGTGCATGAGCCAGTGCGAGAGTTTCGTTACACCAGTTCAGAAGTCAAACGCTGAGGAAAACATTCGGGTCTAATGTGAGAAACACACGGTGGTCTCTGTGTGTCAGTGTAGTGCAGCCGTGGTGAGGCGGGTGTTGTCTGCTTGGCACTGGTCAGTGGGCGTGGTCAGTGGGCACTGCTAACATGCTGGGACAGGCATGCGAGACAAACATCCTTCAAGGATCGTTCAAGTTCACAGGTTGGGTGCAAGAATGTGTTTTGGGTGTTCTGTCATGTGGGTGGTTGTGCATCACGTGTAAGGGAACTGCGCTTCTGTTTCGATGTCTTGAGGAACCCATTCTCACTGGCGTGCGAAGATCCCTTTGATCTGAGGGTAATCTTAACAGCCGTCTAGACAGTGTTCTAACAACGCTGCTCAGAGGAGATTTCATTATTAGGGCTTTATTTATTAGAAAGCCAAATTACAAGGGGAAAACCTGGTATGAGATTATTTTCTCTCTCCCTCTCTCTCTCTCTCTCTCTCTCTCTCTCTCTCTCTCTCCCTCTCCCTCTCCCTCTCCCTCTCCCTCTCCCTCTCCCTCTCCCTCTCTCCCTCTCTCTCTCTCTCTCTCTCTCTCTCTCTCTCTCTCTCTCTCTCTCTCTGTCAGTGTGCAGTCTCAGGTTGATGAGGTCATCGACGTGATGCAGGAGAACATCTCAAAGGTGATTGAGCGTGGAGAGCGTCTGGATGACCTGCAGGACAAATCTGGTAAGATATGTAATCCATCACCACAGAGATGATGCACATGTGCATGCACACACACACACACACACACACACACTGGTGGTGGGATGGTGGGGTTCTCTGCAGTCACCTCTACTCAACTGGCAGAAACTAACACTGCCTGGGTCTAAAGGTCATCTGTCACACCATAAAGCCAGGACCACAGTGGTGTCAGGCAGTGGTTTTGTGAACCTTCTCTCAGATTAGTATCTAGATGAATAAACCTTTTCTCAGAGCCTTGTCTCTGCTCCGTGAGACATGCGTCCCCCCTAGCATGGCCTGCGTAGGTGTTCTGAGGTAATCCCCTCGGTCTGTAGCTTAGTGAACATCTAATAGTGTTTCAAGTGTCCCAGTCAATGGGGCTGTTGTGTGTGAGGACACAGGAGGCACTAAGTGTTCAACGTCAGGTCTCGCTGTAAAGGGCTCGTCTGAAAGAGCAAGTGTGTGTGTGTGTGTGTGTGTGTGTGTGTGTGTGTGTGTGTGTGTGGGTGCCTCTTTCAATGAAAGTTCACCTTATATCAATTGGTTGACGAGAACTCCGCCCACCCTCCATCACAGAGTGTCCCGTGTTGGGAGTCCCACTGACGTCACCCTTGTATAAGTAGGCACTGTGGGAAAGAGTCCGGCTGTAACCTGCCTGGCTGTAATTCCATTGCTAGCCTTTGGGGGTTGGGTGGAGGTTTGGGGGTTGGGTGGAGGTTTGGGGGCTGCGTGGAGGTTTGGGGGCTGCTACTACACAGAATGCATGCAGTCCAGGTGATGCGGAGGAGGCGGAGCCTAGTGGGTGTGGTCTTTGAGTGTTGAGGTCACCTTCCTCTTTCTTGTGACTTCCAGAGAGCTTGTCGGACAACGCGTCAGCGTTCAGCAGTCGGGCCAAGCAGGTTCACAGGCGCATGTGGTGGCGAGACATGAAGGTGAGTGTCCCAGTGTCCTGCCCGTTAAAGCAGATCAGACATGAAGGTGAGTGTCCCAGTGTCCTGCCCGTTAAAGCAGATCAGACATGAAGGTGAGTGTCCCAGTGTCCTGCCCGTTAAAGCAGATCAGACATGAAGGTGAGTGTCCCAGTGTCCTGCCCGTTAAAGCAGATCAGACATGTCTTCACGTTTGAGAACCAGAGATCCAGAGCTTGAACCACATATCGTTCACTCCTCTTGTTTCTTTGCCACAATACTTGTCGGAGTGAGATTGTGTCTGGACAAGCCTGTAACGCTGCGCTTTGATCCTCAGATGAAGATGATTGTGGCCCTGGTGGTGGTCATACTGCTGCTTATTATAATTGGTATGTATTCAGGTTCTGAACCTCCCGTGAACAGCTAGACACAGTTACAGATCAACAAATAAACAACACGCATATTGACATTAATTCTCTCCCTCATTCTGTCCTCTCCACAGTCCCAGTGATATTGCGATACCGCTAGTCTCCAGCAGGGGGGTTAGAGGTCCGATGTGCTCTTCCTCTCTCCTCCTCCTCCTCCTCCTCTTTCTCCTCTCATTGTCATTCCTCCACACCAGAAGATGATGCTGCAGCCCCACTGTATGAACCCGCTATGGCTTCAGGGTACCACCATCACACAGGGGCAATGCAGTGCGTAAGTGTGTGTATGTTACTTGTCCTGGACGGCGCCAGCAGCATGTATGAAGCGGTTTCCATGGCAGTTGGTGAGGCCTGGTCCTCAATGTTTAATAACACACACTCACACACAGCCTCTTCATGAAGTCTTTGTATGTTGTATATACATTTACTATGATAATGACCTTTTTTGTTTGTTTTTTTAAGATCGAATAATTCTTTATAATCAGGTTTTAGTATGTCATTCCTCTTATGACTAACTCGAGTTCAGAACCATTCGACCCACAAGGCCGGGTGTGGTGTCATGTACTCGCCTGGTGGAGTCCCGCGGTTCAGTAGAGTAGCTGGTGTTTGTGAGGGTACTGGTCACCAGACGGGAAGTGATTTCACTCCGCGTCTGGGATTTTCATTCAGTATTTTCTCGTTAGATTTCGGAGCAAGATATTAGGCTAATTCCAGGTGGAGGAAAAAGAGTTTTAAATGTTTGCTGCTATTCCCATTTCCTCTGAAGAGTGCTTTTTGTTTACTTGGCAATGTAAAAATGTAAACAATCATGGTTAGTTGTGAGTGGTACTGTTTCGGTTTAGTGGCATTGTTTAAGCCCTTCTAAAGGTTTATTGAATCAGTGCACTGTGTTCTTATGAAGTGCAGTAATTTTGCCAGCTCACTTTGTGCGACTCAGTGTGTTTTTACGAGCCAGGTTCAGGTGTGCCATTTATATGTGAGTACTCACCTAATGATGTTCACTGCTGCAGCATGAACCGAGAGCAAAACATGGACCCAGTGGCCTGTGAAAACACCTCACTAACTGCTCATGGGTGTCATATCCACTGAAGCAACTTTGTGTTTTCGGTAGTGACAGTTTTGAGGTCACGGTGACAAGATCGATCTCGTTCTGTGGCAGAATTTGAAAGCCTGAATTCCTAATCTGCTGTGTTAAGAGGGCAAAGCCAGCCATAGTAAACCATGTTAGGGCTTTTGTTTCTCTTGAGAAAGGCCATCGAACGTGTGATCAGATTTGTTTGGCTTCAGTGAGGGAGCAAATTTAAGTTGTTTATGGTTTGATCCATTAAGAAAATGCCAACGTCTGTACATTTGTATCATGTTCTGCTTTACTGACTGTTTCCATTGTTTTGTAGTTAATTTATTTGTAAATATCCATTCCTTGAAGTAAACAATGGACTTGCATTGGCAGACTGTGAAATACTTTTGCGTTTTAAAATAAAGTGATTTTAAAAGCGAGTCTGTTCGGATGAAACAAGCATGAACAAAGGAGGAGTCTGAGACTCGAGAAGAAAGAAGGCGGGGTCTGAGACTCATGAAGAAGAAAGAAGGCGGGGTCTTGAGACTCATGCGCCCGCCCCCATGTGCCCACTGTCTGGTTGATCACTTGAGCGCCGTTAATGCTGTCCTGGTTCATTATTCATGGAGAGTTTTCTGGGCTCTTCCACAGTGTTTTCCGTGACTCTAAAACATAATATGGAGTCCCAGGTCACCACTAAAACTGCTTTCATTCAATCTGTCCTTCCATTAACCTTTTCTTGCTTTACACCCTGTTCTCAACATGCCTGTTTTTCTTCCTGCTTTCTGTCATTCCATTCTCTCTCTCTTTCATTATGTTGTTTTTATCCCTCATTTTCTCTGCTCTTTGCGTGAATGAAAGTGTCTGTCTCTCACTCCCTCCCAGATCCACAGCATGGGGCTAAGACCTCTTACACACAAGCAAAAAGCTTGTAGTTTGTAGTGATATATTTTTCCATATGTAGAACATAAAATTATATTCAGTTTATTTTACACAATGTCATGTTTTATTTATACATCTCTGCAACTTCTCAAGTTTACTGCCCCCCATCAATCTGACATGAAACGGCTTTCTTTGAGGCACAACTGGACCCACTTAAGAGGGCCAGTTTAACAGAGCAGAGCCCAATATTCTGCTGGGACTCGGGTTTGAATCCTTGGGGACGCAGCCCTTTAGATTCTCCATGGTGAGTTCTGAGGTTGGAGCAGCCTGAGAATCTCAACAGTGCTGCGTGGTCTTTAGCTTGAGAACATCATCTGCACATCATGCGGAGCTTGCTGTGAGATCTGCTACACCACATTTTGTGATGGAAATTGAAGAAATAAGTAAATAGTTTAACCACAAATGGACACCGGGGTCATAATTCAGGGTGTTTATTTCAAACAAATCAAAATCACAGAGAGGTGGTCTTGCACAGTGCCCTACATGAGTCTGCTGTGCTTACAGCGAGGCTAGTTGTGCTAGTGCTCCTTATACTACAGAAGAACAAAGCTTATTACATCCTGAGATCAATCAACTCAGGAAAATCTTTCTTTGCCAGAAAAAAAAGTTACCATTTATTAACATTAAATGACAAAGTTAAAGGAAGAGAATGAAAGATTGAAGAGATCAAACCTGAATTAAAATAAATTATTAATAAAATATTGAGTTTACAAAGTAGAACATTAAGTATGTAGAATTAAAAGAATAAAGATGTGCTGTAGTGCTTGAAATCGGTGCTGCAGGTTCGGAGCTAACAGTGTTTGACCTGAGCCCAAAGCCTTGCCAAAAAGGGTGTGTTTAGTTTCAGTTTAAAACCATCTAGTATGGGGGTTCTTCTAATATTTTCCAGGACAACTGGTTCCATTGAAAACAGCATAATAGCTGAACACTTCCACCACATGCTGAGTGACGGGTGTCTTAATGTTCTGAAAGTACTGGCTCATAACACTGCAGCATACCAGCAAAACCAGTTGCTTGAAAGTAATTTTTTCCAGTGAACGGTAGATTTGAGATGTCTTGTTTCCAGATTTTCTTTGTCAATAAGGGTGTCGCCACTGCAGTTTTTATTGACCTAGGAAATCTGCCCACAAGGTGCGAGGTGTTGATTATCTGAGGTATGTTGACTGCTACTGGGATGTTGAGGATGTTGACTGCTACTGGGAGACACATTCTTTGAGGTGCTACTCAGTAAGGTGCTGAGACTGCCAGGAGATGTTTTAGTACATTATTTAGATGAAGGTAGCTCACTGTATTGATTAAAGTTTCATTGCTAATAGCACTAAACTGGGACATTTTCATGATAGGTTGTCTGGTATTCAGACTTTTAGTGCTAAATAGGATGCAACTCATTATATTATATTGTCAGTACCTGAGAGGAATATCCTTGGGGCAGGCTATTGGAGAAAGGGGCCTTCTTCCAGTACAGCAGATAATGGAGGGGCTCCTGTTAGCGACGGAAGGTTCGGGTGTGGTGACGGTGTAAAGGGTGGTGTTTTGATGGGGTTGTGATGTCCCTGGAAGCTGAGAAGCTCATCGTGGCTCTCATCCAGTGACTGGCATCAGCGCCCCCAGGAGCGACGTTGTGGTGCTGGAGTGATGAAACCCGCTGGTATAAGGGAGCCCTTGGGTGATGTGGCCAGTATTTTTCCACTATAGGGGGTGGATTAATTGTTCACAGAGAAAGTTCTCCCTCTTGTTTGTGTGCAGTCCATCTTGCCTAAGAAATTCTGTGTTTTATCCAAGTAGCTTTGAGAATATGTGTGTCGTCCACGAAGGCAGAGACTCCGTGGAGGAAATAGGGCCTGTCTAGACGGATGTAATGCGGTTGTTATCTGGTCTGGACAGGGCCACCTGGCTAAATGTCTGGCTGGCACTCAGTAGTCACTGCATTCCCTCAGTGTTTGGTCACGTAACCAGTAAAGCAACATTCTTCCTGGTCAGTTCCATCAGTCATGGCCAGGGCTCCTCCCTGTTGCCCTCCAGGTGTGTGAGCGAGCACCCCCTCCAACGTAGACCGTGATCCCTGACAAACGTAATCCAGACGAATGATGGTTTACTGCCACGGCTGTGTTGAATTGCAACACTTTCGCAGCACACATAGACACAAAGTGAGCGTGTTGTACTTCGAATTTTCCATCGACGGCGCTCGGATGAGTGACTGCACAACACTCATCGTGGAGGGAACGTGATCCACATGGGTAGAATTCATCTTCATCATCATCATCCTCAAAGTTCTCTTGCTCAATTTGAATAAAATAAAATCGCAGGAAAACATTACCTAACTTTCAAAAAACTTCAGCAAGAAACAAAAGACCTCTGTCTCTCGCCCCGTCTGTCTAACAGACACCCACATGTTGTCGTCCGGTCTCTGCTTGAAGGCTCAGTCTGGGGTAAGTCCACGTGGTTTCACATCTTTTGAACCGCTCGTTGCGTGCCCACACATACGCAGCCGTCTGCACCAGTGGAGCAGTGCTGGCATCACTCCTGGGAGCGAGGTCCATTCCACCTGCTGCACACGAGTCCTAACGAGGACCAAATGTTCTCACCAGGGTAACAGTGTGTGGCAGTCCAGGCTCCTTGGCTAGGAATGTGAGATGCAGTAAAACACATTTGCTTCTATGAAGCTTAAGAGTTTAAACAAATTTCTCGTGACTATACACACTTAAAGTTTGCATGGTTCATCCAGAACAGATATAAATGCTCTCAGAGGAAGGGTGCAATTCTATATTTCAACATTATCTTTTCAAATATGACGTGCTGGGTTAGATCTCCATCAGAGCTTTGATGGTCCAGTCAGGACCAAGACCAGTATGTTTTCTCTAACTGCTGCGTTTGTAAGGGATCTGCTGATATTTGCTTGTCCAGTTGCGGAGTGTACTTGTGTTTTCAAAGCGTCTGGTTGACATCAGCGGAGCTGCAGGGAACACTGGACATGAAGGGATGGAACATGTTTGTTTAGTTTGTTGCAGTGAATGCCACATTTTGCATTTTTCTCTCTCTCTCTCACTCACACTCACACACACCAGATGTAGGAGCTTGTAAAGCTTATTTTCTCCCTCCTTCCTGGGAAATGGAGCTTGTTTTAATGGGGGGTCTGGAAATCTGAATGGTGGTTAGATGAGTGACAAGGTCAGGAGTCAGATGTGAAGGCGTCTGGGGTGTGTAGGTGGGTCAGAGACATCGCTGGAGAAAAAGGTCAAAAGGTCATAGATTAAAGGCACAATTTTCTGCTAAAACAGGAAACAATATTGAACTTTTAGAAAATGGGATTTAAAAACATAAGCACAAAATCGAATATTTCATTGCTGAGTACATTCCAGGTGAATAAATGTTTGTGATGTAGCTTTAATTACAATTTGAAATCCTTTGACACAAATTGAGTCTCATAGAGCATTATGAAAGTCAGGTACATTATGTAATGTCTGTGTAGACTGTAAATATGAAAACATTTTAAATAGTAAAAAGATCCATAATACTGTGGGCTGTGATTAGTGACAGTGGTGTAAATTCTCAGTGTATGAAGTGTGAGAAGAATGAATGTATAAAAATGATATTAAAATAGACAGCAAGAAAGAAAGGGGGAAAGAATGAAAGTGGCAGGTTAAAGTTCTCACATGTTACTCATTAGAAACAGCAAGAAACTGACCTGCTTGGTGGAATAACATCTGGTGAGAACACAAAACATAAAACAGACCTGCTACTATATAGCACACAACATAAAACAGACCTGCTACTATATAACACACAACATAAAACAGACCTGCTACTATATAGCACACAACAAAAAACAGACCTGCTACTATATAACACACAACATAAAACAGACCTGCTACTATATAACACACAACATAAAACAGACCTGGTACTATATAACACACAACAAAAAACAGGCCTGCTACTATATAACACACAACATAAAACAGACCTGGTACTATATAACACACAACATAAAACAGACCTGCTACTATATAGCACACAACATAAAACAGACCTGCTACTATATAGCACACAACAAAAAACAGACCTGCTACTATATAACACACAACATAAAACAGACCTGCTACTATATAGCACACAACAAAAAACAGACCTGCTACTATATAGCACACAACATAAAACAGACCTGCTACTATATAACACACAACATAAAACAGACCTGCTACTATATAGCACACAACATAAAACAGACCTGCTACTATATAACACACAACATAAAACAGACCTACTACTATATAGCACACAACAAAAAACAGACCTGCTACTATATAACACACAACATAAAACAGACCTGCTACTATATAGCACACAACATAAAACAGACCTGCTACTATATAACACGCAACATAAAACAGACCTGCTACTATATAGCACACAACATAAAACAGACCTGCTACTATATAACACACAACATAAAACAGACCTGCTACTATATAGCACACAACATAAAACAGACCTGCTACTATATAACACACAACATAAAACAGACCTGCTACTATATAACACGCAACATAAAACAGACCTGCTACTATATAGCACACAACATAAAACAGACCTGCTACTATATAACACGCAACATAAAACAGACCTGCTACTATATAGCACACAACATAAAACAGACCTGGTACTATATAACACACAACAAAAAACAGGCCTGCTACTATATAGCACACAACATAAAACAGACCTGCTACTATATAACACACAACAAAAAACAGACCTGCTACTATATAGCACACAACATAAAACAGACCTGCTACTATATAACACACAACATAAAACAGACCTGCTACTAAATAATACAAAAGCATACAGGTCACAAAACAGACCTGCTACTAAATACACAAGCATCTACACACACATCACAAAACAGATTTGGTACCTAATACACAAGCATCTATACACACACATCACAAAACAGACCTGGTACCAAATAACACACAATATTAAACAGACCTGGTACTAAATAACACACAAGCATCTACACACACACACCACAAAACAGACGTTGAGATTGGAACATCCAATTCTGTATCACACTGCACAGAGAGTAGCCAAATTGCGCAAACAATGCCACCACAGTTGCATAACATCTGCAAAATAGCTGATTAGAATTAAGCCTGAAACCCCACATCTGTGTCACATTCTGTCCGTCTCCGTCAGTTGGAGGGGGCAGGGGTAACTCTATCCGTCTTTTACCCCCCCTGTGTCTAAGGTGTCCTAGAACAACCCCCTGCCACGCCCCTTAGCCTCCACCCCCCCCGCCGGAGGATCAGCGGGAAGCCGATAGGACCACAAATACCCGCGGCACCAGAATTAGAAAGCAGGAGTCCTACAGAACGCGTCCTCTAATCAGCCGCCCTGCTCCCGAGCACATGCACACAGACACAGGCACGCTCGCCCGTGGCAACAATGCACTCGACATCTTTGAAAGATCAGGCAGCCGTGCGAGCTACCGTGGCGAGGGCAGGTTCTGCACAAGGTGTCGTCTCCTGGTCTCCTGCTCTGGAGATGTAGCCGTTACGTCCGACCGTAACGCATCTGGCGGCAAATCTTGTAAAATCTTTCAGTAGAGTAGTTGAAGACCTTTAATATCATACATTACAGCATATGATTCAAAAGACGATACTCATTTGTCTTGAGTATCATCATACCTTGAGCAAGTTGAGCAATTTCTCTTGCTTTCTTGGAATTTCACTGGTAGCTACAAAACGTCACACTAGCACAGCAAAACAAAACCACGCGCCACACCTTCATCCACGTGCCTGGACACACTCCACGAAGCAAGAGAGTAGAAACGTGATGGAATATTCCTGCCGTTTGAGGCAGTCCCGCCTTTTCTCTCTCCCTCTCTCCCTTTTCCCTGCCCTCTCTCTCCCTCTCTCCCCCACACCCCTCCCACCTTTTCTCCACGTTTCAGGCAGTATAAATAACCCTGCCTGGGGTGCCCCAGCTCAGACAACCTGCCTCTAGACCTGAAAACACAAACGCAGCGGAGATCACAGACAACAACTGGTCACAGATAAACTCCAGGCTGGTGTATCGGCAGCTACCGGGGAGAAGAGGGAGAGAGGGTTAGAGAAGTCAGGTGCAAGCAGTAGTGAAGTTCACACGTCGGTCATCAGCATCTGCCGGGTTGTCCGAGTCTGTGACAGAACTAGGGACAGTGTCACACGGGACGAGACGATCAGAAAGAAGAGAGAGTGAAGAGGAATTCGGTCCAAGCACGGTCCTGCTGCGAGACGTCCTGCTGCGAGAAGGTCCCGCTGCTGCTGTCCTGCGTCGGTCTGTGGTCTGCTTCACCATGTGGTTCCTGGCTGTGTTGTGGGTCTCCGGTCTGCTGGTAGGCGCCCGGGCTCAGGGCAGCGCCAGCTTGTGGAGAGGGAATGACCGAAGCGGCCGCTGCCAATACAGCTTCACCGTGGACAGCCCCGCCGAGGCCAGCTGCCCCTCGCCGGGCTCCAGCCCGGAGATGGAGTCCCTGAAGACCCGGCTGGCGCTGCTGGAGGTGCTAGTGGCCCGGGTGGCGGGGGGCGAGGTGGGGCCGTCCGAGACGCAGCAGCCAGGGGCTCAAGCAGGCCTCCGGGAAGCCTACACCCAGGCGCTGGGTGAGAAGGCCAAGCTGCAGAGGGAGAAGGACCGGCTGGTCCAGAGGGTGGAGGAACTCCAGAGGAGGGTGGAGGAGCTCCAGCAGGAGGCCGAGAGGCTGAGGAGCAGACCCTGTGCACAGGCTCCGCCCTCCATCACACCGCAGCAGGACAGCAGGCCCCGCCCAGGTGGTGGTGAGTACGCTCCCCACAGCCCCGCCCCCTTTCAGCTGTGAGTTAGAGCTTCTAGTTTTTTCTAGAGTTAATAGAGCTCATTGCTTGTGCAGTGACAAAGACATTGGTGGAATCAGCATCCGTACCTACTACAGAGCTACGGGATCAGCTGAGCACACACGGTCGCCCAGATGTAGGGATTGTTTGCTTTTGTCTGGAATCATATCCTGTCAAATGCTGGTGGCCCAAATGAGGCAGCAGTGACCTGATTCCAGTGATAGTGGTTTTGTTTAATCGACATAGAAATTAGCTGCTTGAAAGGACTCGCTATAAAAATAACAATTATGTACCAAATACCAGAATGTAACAGATTGAGCTGATAGGCACAGTAAAAGCACAGATTCAGTTCCCAAGGGATCACATCTCCTGCTGATAAATACATGATCAGAGCATTTTCCTAATAAAAATGTGTGATGAGAAGAAGTAAATGCTTTCAGAATAGTTTTCGTTCTGATAAATGACCAGTCCTGCTTGCTCAGTCTTCTGCTGATTATACTGACTCACTTGGTTGTGCTATCGAGGTCATACCTGACCGCAAGCATGAATCACACCCAGAGAGGAGTCAATCACACCCAGAGAGGAGTGCCATTGCTCACGGGGGACATCTCGGCCCATCCCTGCAGGGAGCAGACCTGGATAGAGTTTCACTCAGGAGAAAACTCTGCCTGTTAACTACATAACTATCTGTTATGGTTTATGAGAGGCTGGGAGAGGGAGAATGGTTTCGTATTCATGACCACTGGATGTTGGTGAATCTGTGTGTGGTATACAGGATGCATGGTTGAAAGGTTTAGGGCCAGTAAAACCTGAGACAGGAACACTGCCTCTAAGACTGCAGCACTATGGTCTGTGGATGCCTAAGCAGCAAACAGGTCCTTAATGCTGAAAGCCGGGCAGTTGGCTTCATCTGGCTTTGGTATGTTAACTCGTCTTCATTCAAAACAGATCTTCAAAGATCACACACACTCTCTCATTGGCCTGCAAACAGGCTGCTGAACCATGTGGCTATCAAAAAGGGACAAAACAAAACAAAACAGCCTGCATTCTCTCTGCACGAGATCCTACACCATACACCCTCACCCTAAACCTTACATTTACATTTACGGCATTTAGCAGACGCTCTTATCCAGAGCGACATCATACATCATACATCCTACACCTCTGCATTAGATCCTACACCTCTGGATGAGATCCTACACACTACACCTCTGCATTAGATCCTACACACTACACCTCTGGATGAGATCCTACACACTACACCTCTGGATGAGATCCTACACACTACACCTCTGCATTAGATCCTACACCCTACACCTCTGGATGAGATCCTACACACTACACCTCTGCATTAGATCCTACACCCTACACCTCTGGATGAGATCCTACACACTACACCTCTGCATTAGATCCTACACCCTACACCTCTGGATGAGATCCTACACCCTACACCTCTGCATAAGATCCTACACCCTACACCTCTGGATGAGATCCTACACCCTACACCTCTGGATGAGATCCTACACCCTACACCGCTGGATGAGATCCTACACACTACACCTCTGCATTAGATCCTACACCCTACACCTCTGGATGAGATCCTACACACTACACCTCTGCATTAGATCCTACACCCTACACCTCTGGATGAGATCCTACACCCTACACCTCTGCATTAGATCCTACACACTACACCTCTGGATGAGATCCTACACACTACACCTCTGCATTAGATCCTACACCCTACACCTCTGGATGAGATCCTACACACTACACCTCTGCATTAGATCCTACACCCTACACCTCTGGATGAGATCCTACACCCTACACCTCTGGATGAGATCCTACACCCTACACCTCTGCATTAGATCCTACACACTTCACCTCTGCATTAGATCCTACACACTACACCTCTGGATGAGATCCTACACACTACACCTCTGCATTAGATCCTACACCCTACACCTCTGGATGAGATCCTACACACTACACCTCTGCATTAGATCCTACACCCAGGCCCGTTGACAGTCTTGCTAGGGCCCGGGACAAGAAAGTTTAATGTGCCCCCCCCCCGGCGCACGTCATTTGAATTTCGTCATTTGACAATCCTTCTGTTAGGTCATATAGTATATAATATAGCCACACATCAAAGCTGTTTCTGACAGCTGACTGTTTATATACTTGACGCGTCGCGAGCGGCGCGAGGGTTCGCGCGAAAATGACGTAATCGCAGTGGCACCGACCGTGTGCGAAGGCCTCGCGCGCTGTCCATTCGCGAGGTCGTGCACCTCTTGACTTTTGTAACTTCGCGCGCGACGCGCTTCAGCGCAATGAACAAAGTCATGTTTGCAGGGTTCATACACCTTTATAATGTGGAATTAAAGCACTTGTACTTCACTTTAAAGGTCCATTTCAATATTTTCCAGCACGTTAAACTTAATTAAGTTAAATATTTATACATATACTCGAAATAATTCGCTTTTTATCACAATATTTAATGGTTATTTTCAAAACGCCCAATCTTAACGTCTTCACCAGAACTGTTCAGTCAGACAGCTATTTGTTGTGAAACGAAGTAGTTACTTTCAAGCATTTTCAAGTACTTTAGCCTAAATTCCAACACTTTTCAAACCTGGAACACAATGCAACATTAAAATTCGTCAGGTAAATGTTTTCCTTTCTTTTCTGCGCTCCAGATTTCTGTATTTACTTTAACTATCCACCACTGTATTTCCCGCTGTTGTGGGGGTACCAGCCGGTTACGGTCGGTGCTGGATCAAACCATTTTCCAGTGGGATGCGGGGGTGTATGCACTTAATGGAAAATATGCAGATACAGTTGTGATCAAATTTATTCAACCCCGACTGAAATAAAGTGTTTTGGCCAGTTTGACATTGATTTTGATCATTTCAGTCATCTTATTTACAATTATATCAAAGAGGCACTTATAAATTAGACAAACATAACATAATATTTATGATGGAATAACCACAAATGTCTTTACTGTGCTCACATCATTATCAGTTTTATTCAACCCCCTAGTGACATTATTTTTTAGTACTTAGTACAACATCCTTTTCCAGTTATGACAGCTTTCAAGCGTGAAGCATAGCTTGACACAAGTGTCTTGCAGCGACCTATGGGTATCTTAGCCCATTCTTCATGGGCAAAAGCCTCCAGTTCAGTCACATTCTTAGGCTTGCGCACTGCAACTGCCTTCTTTAGGTCCCACCAGAGGTTCTCAATTGGATTTAAGTCTGGTGATTGCGATGGCCACTCTAGAATGTTCCAGCCTTTCATGTTCAACCATGCTCTAGTGGACTTGGATGTGTGCTTCGGATCATTGTCCTGTTGGAAGGTCCAACGTCTCCCAAGCCGCAGGTTTGTGACTGACTCCATCACATTTTCCTCCAAGATCTCCTGGTACTGAAGGGAATTCATGGTACCCTGCACACGTTGAAGCTTTCCTGTACCATTAGAAGCAAAACAGCCCCAAAGCATAATTGACCCCCCGCCATGCTTCACAGTAGGCAAGGTGTTCTTTTGTTCATAAGCCTGGTTCTTCCTTCTCCAAACATAGCGCTGGTCCATTGTCCCAAACAGTTCTAATTTAGTTTCCAAAACCTGTTCCAAAACCTTTGTGGCTTGTCCACATGACTTTTGGCATACTGCAGTCGACTTTTCTTGTTCTTTGGAGTCAGCAAGGGGGTGCGTCTGGGCATTCTGGCATGGAGGTCTTCGTTATGCAGTGCGCGCCTTATTGTCTGAGCTGAAACTTCAGTGCCCACATCTGACAGGTCTTTTTTCAGTTCCTTAGCAGTCACGCGGGGATTTTTCTCCACATTACGCTTCAGGTAGCGCACAGCAGTCGCGGTCAGGATCTTCTTTCTGCCACGACCAGGTAACGTTTCCACTGTGCCCTTTAACTTGAACTTGCGAATGATACTTCCGATAGTGTCTCTTGGAATATTTAACAACTTCGCAATCTTTTTATATCCATTGCCATTCTTGTGAAGAGCAATAACCTCTTCTCTTGTCTTCTGGGACCATTCTCTTGCCTTCACCATGCTTGGAAACACACCAGTAGATGTCTAGAAGGAGCTGAGTATCACAGTCCTTTTAAATCTGCCTAATTGGTGCTTATCATGCTTGACTGCTGCTCGTTGACATCCACAGATGTTTTCAATACCTGATGGAAAACACTGGAATGAACCTCTGTTCTTAGGAGTGGTAGTCGTAAAGGGGTTGAATAATTGTGTCAATGAAGAAATCACAAAAAGGCCATTTAATACTTTGACAAAAAAAAATTGATGCTATCTTAGTTGCATTTAGTTCTTTAACAAGTCCTTGTAAGATTTCATTATGAACACAATTACAAATGTGCACTGAATTTCATAAAACCCTTCGCAGCATTGGGGGTTGAATAAATTTGATCACAACTGTAGGTTAAAAAACATATATATTTTAGCCATTGAGTTTATTTTGAGTACAGAATTTTATATTAATGAAAGATTTCAATATTATTTAAAAATTATAGACTTTAAATAAAAAATAAATTGCTGGGCTCTTTGATGGGCCCCCCTGGCCCTGGGGCCCGGGACAACAGACCCGGTTGTCCCCCCCTGTCGACGGGGCTGCCTACACCCTACACCTCTGGATGAGATCCTACACCCTACACCTCTGCATTAGATCCTACACCCTACACCTCTGGATGAGATCCTACACCCTACACCGCTGGATGAGATCCTACACACCACACCTCTGCATTAGATCCTACACCCTACACCTCTGGATGAGATCCTACACACTACACCTCTGCATTAGATCCTACACCCTACACCTCTGGATGAGATCCTACACCCTACACCTCTGCATTAGATCCTACACACTACACCTCTGGATGAGATCCGTCTTGGTTCCTGTGTAGGAGTCTCCATGTTCATCCTCTTCTGCACTGTTCCCGTGTTCTGTTCCTTCCTGACACTGTCACCTGTACTGAAGATGGGGGTGGAGGTTTAGGGGGTGTGGGGGTGGGGGCTTGTCTGTGTTCACCGTTCCGCATTCTCGGCCATGTGGAGAAGAGATCACAGTGCAGCTGGAGTGGATGAAGACGCCAGTGGAGCGGAGAACCGCAGGGGAACCTGTGGAGGACTACAGAGCCCCTCCGTCCAGGGGGCAGGCACTCTCTCCCCTTCCAGAGTCCAGATTGGAGAAAACACACACACAACTTTTTTCCTGCATTTGGCTTTCTAATTGAGCAAGACCTGAGAGTACCAAGGCATCACGCAGGATAACAGGAACTTGAGAGCTGAGAAAACAAGAATTTTCCCATGAGCAAAGTCACATTTTAGCATGACTATCTAGAAGCACACACCATTAGACACTCTGCAGATGTTTACCACGCACAGGTAAAGTCCTTCTAATGAACATCAGTGGTCATTTATGATGAACTTAATCCACGTACTGAGAGGCAGTTTCAGGAGTTTTCACACTTTTAAGAGCAAAGAGTTCTGGGTTAAATCGAGTAAAATGTTTTGTATAAAAATGACTCTGCCCTCTTCTTGCCGTGGGGAGTTCTTGAGATCCTGCCTGCAAGAACATTGATATCCTTCACACACACACACACACACACACACACAAGGCTCAAGGTGATACAAAGCAGAGTCCAAAGATTCCCACATCCATCTGTTGCAGGGTCACTTGGGATAGCAAAGCTAACCTGCCCAATTGCAGGCAGCTAAATCCAAAGCTAGTAGCTATTACACAAATTCAGCTATATAGTAGACGATTCATTTTTTCCAGTGGTGTAAAAGCCCCTCCACTTTGAGTGTTTGAGCAGCCAATGACCTTCTGACACCTATTAATCTAACCAATCAAATGGAGCTTCTTGGTGTTAACAGCTAACTCCGTTATCAAGGTCTGTTACCAATTCTCGTAAACACATTAACTCGGTGTAGAACAGTCGAGCTCATTGGAGACGAGAGGAGTGTGTGGCCTTGGTGTTGTAAACATGGAAAACACTCTGACAAGAAGCCAGACATGGAGTAGGAAGATGCGGATACGTCTTCACGTGTAGTGTTGTTGAAGTCCAGGGCAGCCTCCTCTCCCCTGAGGACTGAATGTGTGTGTACGGGAGTTCAGGCAGACTGCATAACAGCTGCAGATCCACTCAGCGTCTGTATTTGCCCCCGTCACACACTCCGGGTTTGCCATTAATCTCTCAGCCTTCTCATCTTTATGGACACCCCCCTCCGAATGGGAAGAGGATCTATATTGTCATGTAGCCCCATTCTGAGAGACAGGCCATCGTATGTAAAGAAAGTGCTATAGTACTATAGATGCGTCTCAAAGGCCATGAGCGTCTGACATGAGTTGGCATGGCACGGGGTCTTTTTTTTATAAATTTTTGGAATAGTAATTTATTCCTAATGCAAATGCAACATTATTACTCTACAGGCACTGCATTTTCTCATCTCTCATCGAGACCAGGCAGGACACCAGGAGACACAGGCAGCCTTAGAGGTACACAAATACACACACACTACTCTGATGTGCCAGGCTGGATCTCATGCATGCATCGTGAGCTTGAACACCTTCACCGTTCCTCTCCAGATCCCTCGTGGCAGAGTGGCAGTCCAAGTTACCTGGAGATGAAGGCTGAAGTTGCAGAGGTACCTGCCCCAAGCCCAGCGGATACGGAACACTCCACAGGTGAAGGAGGCCACGCTGAACCCCTCTTCACACACGTTTTCTAGTGGTGTAAAAGCTCCTCCACGTGTAAGACCCATCAATCTAGCCAATCAAATGGAGCTTCCGGGTGTTAAGTTTCTAAAACCAAGACCCTCTTGGTAGCATCCGAGTTCTCCCGTATATAGCCCAGAAACAATTCAGCATACATTAGTTCTCCTTCCTGTGATGGCAACACCAAAACAAACACAGCTATATTTTACCGGCATGCAAAGAGTCTGAACAATCCAGCTTATAAAAGGACTTGGAGTATGTTTAGTAAGGTACCAAAAAGGTAACACAGGACATCTGATAAGACCATATTGCTAAACAAACACTGGGAACTTGTGGGATTCTCCCCTCTAAGTCCTCTCGAATCCTGCCAAAGATCTCCACCATGAATCTCGGGCCATAGCTAGCCCTCATCTCTGTGTCAGAGTATTTTAGGAAAGGGTAAGAACACCCCCGATCATTTGCACTAGCAAGAATGCTCGCAGAATGCAGACATCTCTTCGGTCAACATGAATCATAGTTTCGCTTACGCGAATCGCACTTTCGTGCTTTCTCATTTCAGCCTCAGGTCTGGTTATGGCACTCATCTTTCAGCTGCTGTGGTTTGGGAGTAACTTAAGGGTCGACCTCAGGTTTCCCCTGGAAATGGTCACGTCGGCAGTCTCAGAAAAACATCCAAAGTGGCCTCCATTCGGGTGCCTGGTGGCCTACATGCCATTAAGGGACGAAAATAATACCGAATACCGATGGAAGCTGATGATCCTTGGCTGGTCCCCGGTCTGCCTGCCAGGTCTCTACACCCCTCACCCCACGTCCTTCACTCCCTTTCTCCCCTCTCTTAGGCTGCGGTGAGCTGGTGTGGGTTGGCGACCCCGTCACCCACCGTAAGACCGACACCATCGCCGGCAAGTACGGCGTGTGGATGCAGGACCCCGAGGCCGTGTCCCCGTACGGCTCTGGCATGGCGTGGCGCGTCGATACGGTCGGGAGCGAGGTGCGGCAGCTCTTCGGCTACGAGGACCTGCAGCAGCTGTCCCGGGGGTTCCCCACCAAGGTGCTGCTCCTGCCCGAGGCCATGGAGAGCACGGGGGCGGCCCTCTTCCGCGGCTCCCTCTACTACCAGCGTCGCCGCAGCCGTACGCTGCTCCGCTACGACCTGGCCTCGGAGAGCGTGGCCGCCCGCCGCGACCTCCCGCACGCCGGCTTCCACGGCCAGTTCCCCTACTCGTGGGGGGGCTACACGGATGTTGACTTTGCGGTGGACGAGCAGGGTCTCTGGGTCATCTACAGCACCAACAAAGCCAGGGGGGCCATCGTGATCTCTCAGCTGGACCCTCACAATCTGGAGGTGAAGAGGAGCTGGGAGACCAACATACGCAAGACCACGGTGGCCAACGCATTCATGATCTGTGGCCGGATGTACACGGTGGCCAGCTACTCCTCCCCCAACACCACCGTCAACTACAGCTTCGACACGGCGACCGGCCAAAGCAAGGCGGTCGCCATCCCGTTCAAGAACCGTCACCGTTACAACAGCATGATTGACTACAACCCTGCTCAGAGGAAGATCTTTGCCTGGGACAATCACCACCTTGTGTCCTATGATGTGCGGCTGGGCAAACCACAGTGACGCGTTACACAGGGAAGATGGTTAGTGAGGGGTCATGAAGAGGCGAACAGGTCGCAAACTAAAAAAAGTTTGATATACTGGCTTTGCCGTTAATAGCAAATCTACAACTATATCGCTGATGTAAACATGCCATATCACAGATGTATAAAAACCATCATACCAATGATTAAGCAGCATAGGTAGATTGAAGCAGATAAATGCCAGCAAAGTCCTGACCTCTGTGCAGTGTCTCAACAGGCCTTATTTTGAATGGGAATTTGATGTGTTTATAGTGGCATGGCCCACATTTTGTTGTAAACAGAGAAAATATTTTTCTACCTTTCCTTGTTAGTGACATCTTGTTTTTTGTGTACAGCACTGAAAATATTCATTCAGCAGACCAATACTGAACTATGTAGTACTCTCTCTCGAGGCTTAAATGGTTCATTTCTGGAGAAGGCGTCTCGACCGAGTGTGGATCAAGTGTCTCGCCTGACCCCCGCCAGCTTGCTTTAGGAAGCTCCTCATGCTTTCACAAGTCACAGATGCAGGATGGTACTTGGTCATGCATGTCTGAAGTCATACAAAAAAATAATAAAGAGGATATATTGAATAACGGATATGCATTTTTCCTTAACTTCAACTCATTTAGCATTCAATATCAGATGAAAGATAAAACAGTAACAAGTTTTCATTTTTTAACAGCATATTTTATTAGTTCTGTAACCAAACCAGAGAACGTAAATAAGACCTTACATATTTTAATACAGCGATTTTAACCCCTGTACAAGTAAAACAAAAAAACAAAACGTCACCCCCTCTCTCCAGCCCTTCCTCACTCACTAGCTTCTCATTCAGGCCACAGCAGCCTGACAGGGATGGAGTGGAGAGAGAGGAAAGGCCCAGCTGATGGAGGCCTGTGGTAATCACAACGAAAATTAAGTCCTTTATGCTTCTGAACTACAGTTCAATGAAAATTCTCATCTTTTCTGCCCCTTCACACACTTTTCTAGAGGCTGACACACATTAGGAATTTTCGTCTTTAATCTTGCAGCTATATTCTTAAGTATTAAAATCAAACACTGATGCTCCAGCCAACCCAGACCTTCCCTGACCTCTCTCCGCTATGACTGGCTGTCGGAGATCAGGGACCCGCCCTATGGCATTGTCAGCAGCATGGTTGGGTGAGCTGTAGGAAGGACAATGTAAAACTCAAGAGACTAGTTGGGAGAGAAAAGTGAACAACCACCACTCGTTTTCAAAGAAAGAGGTGGAGCTTGAGCTGACAGGACGTCAATCATAAAACCGCATCAGAGTAACCTAGTAACCGTTTACAAGGGTGGGGTTTCTCCCGTAACAAGTGTTCTCGCCAAAACTAAGTTTATTTGTAGGATGAAAGGGCTCTCGTACAATACTACCCTTTGGCTAGAGATTCAAAGCAAGATCACAGCTCATACTTCAATTGTCCTAACCAAAAATTGACACAGCGAAAGGCAGGTAAGAAGGCTCACAGTGGAGGAGACCGAACATCTAGGAGTCTTCTGATCAGACCCGTCAGGAAATGAGACCTGTGGCTCTAACTGCACCGATTTCTCTTTCTGGAAAATCAAACGTGCAAGGACAAGAAATGTTGATTTCACGAGCCATTTCCACCATGATTGGCCACATGGTGCGGAGGAGGGACAGTGGACATGTGGGTGTGTGTACAGGTGGGTGAGTACAGGTGGGAGGACACGTGGGTGAGTACAGGTGGGTGTGAGAACACTTAAAAAAAAAAATTACAGTAGGTTCTTCTGATCTGTCTTCAGCAAGGCTTGAACAAAAATTTAAATAAAATGAGGACAAAATTGGAAGAAAAAACAAAAACTCAGATCACAAGGAAAATAAAATCGATAAGATTCTTCAAAACCAAAATGAAAAACAAAAATTCTTCAAAAAACAAGGAAACTCCTCCAACATGTGATTCTGCTTGGGAACAAGAGAGAAACCCACCATACTATTCTAAAACCAAGCACTCGTGAGCAGCACTTATCCCAGTTGCACTGTGGGCTCACTGAACACGAGGACAACACAGTGACTGATGATTCTTCTCCGTGAAAAAGGTGGAGCAGAATTAAAGAAAAAACAAACCCAGGGGAAAAAAATAAAAAAATTAACACACCCGCCACACACTAGACGCCGACCTGCCAACAACCCACTGTCCACCACAGAGAGGAGGATGGAGGAATTATGTGAAGGGGCGGAGCTAGAAGAGGATGGGGTAAAGGTGAGTGATTTCATACACGGTGCCTCCTAATCAGCATACGACCCTTGACCCTTCAGCCATCTTCCTCTCTGTAAGCCTAGCCCTCCTGCCCCAGGGGCGCGACTGCAGGTGCTCTGGCAGATGTCTCTTCTGTCAAGTCCCTCTATCCGCCCACGTCCCCGTCCATCTGTTCACTCAGCCATCTGTCCCACTGCCCTGCTGTGTGAGGCTATTTGCCCTCTTCGGGTTTGATGGCCTGGGGCTTGATGGGGCCGGTGCGGATAGGCTTGGTGGCGGCGAGCCCCGCGGGTTTGTCGGCCTCAGTGCGATCTGGTGGCGCCCCCTGGTGGTTGGGAGCGATGCTGTCGACGGCCTTGCCCGCTCCCTCCATACGAGTGGCTTTGGTGACGGGAGCCTTCTGCTGCTGCTGCTCGGAGAAGAACTTGTGGGTGGACTGAAGCACTTCTGCTCTCTGCTTGGCCTAGATGAAGAAGAGTAATGATGAAGATTAATGCACATAGGCAGAAACAGGAGGAGGCATCACAGATGCAACTGCAGACAAGAAACTGGCTGTCCATGCATCCGAAATTAACCCAATGGAGTACCACTCAGCACACACACACACACACACACACACACACACACACACACACACAGTGGGCATTACCTTCAGGTCCTGCTCAGCTTTGAGAGCGGCCTGCGTCCCGCGGGGTGCCAGAGGGGCACCAGGTGCGGTGCGTGGCGGGTGCTGGGGACGAGGATGAGACATAAGGGGTCCGCTCAGGTTAGGAGACATGGAGGAGCCCATGGGGTTACGCTGCACCGCTCCGGGAAAGGCGTTTGCGTGAGGGGGACGCACCAGCGGAGACACCATGTTGGGCTGGGACAACATCTGTGTGTGGCGGGAGAGAGGACACGTCTGTGAGGATGTTTTCACAGAGTAACGGTGTGAGGTGTGAAGGCCAGATGGGGCCAGGGGAGTTCACACACACACACACACACACACACACACACTCACCTGGGGGTTGAAGTGAGCTGGAAAGTGTTGTGAGATGCGCATGCTCGGGGAGGCGGACTGGAACTGTTTGGGATACAGCATGCTGTTCATCTTACTGGACTGGCTGCTGGGACTGGTGGAACTCGCCCTGCGGGACACGGGGGACGCATGTTACAGGACAACGCAGAGACAGTGTGTGTGTGTGTGTGTGTGAGAGAGAGAGAGAGAGCGAGAGAGAGCAGAGAGAGAGGATACCTGTATGGACTTGATGTTGGGGGGGTGCTTCTCGCACTGACGGGAGGAGTTCCAGGTTTCACGTCCATTGCGGTTCCAAACAGCTTTAGATCCATCTCGCACATCTACAGCAAACACAGAGTCTCAGCTCATACGAACACACCGTGCGGACGCAGCCAATCACACAATTAAGAACACTGAATTCTAAAGTGTGTGTGTGTACCTTGCTAGGCGGCTGCATCATGCTGTGTGCGTTCTGGCCCATGAGGCCGCGGTAGGCCTGGTTGCTGGGTGGCTGGCGGTTCAGGTTGGGAGGCTGCGTCTGTGGGGGCGTGGGGGGCAGAGACTGGGGCAGAGCCAGGAGGGGCTGCGCCCCGGCCGATCCAAAGCTGGGCAGAGACAGCTGAGAGCCGGGCAGAGGCACCGTCACCTGGGGTCATGAGGACAGAGCCAGCGCGTCAAGGTTTATTCTTTCTACACAGCATGGCAGTTCCTGATATGTTGGTGGGTAGTAAACACCGACTTTATTTAGCTCCGAGGCCTGACCTGTGCATGTAACCACATGAGACCAGAGTACCTTATGCCCTTTTAAAAAGACATGTGTGAATGAGTGAGTACCTGTTGTAGTGCGGAGCTGGGGCTCTGGGTGGAGCTGTAGTAGCTGTTCTGTGTATGCTGCTGCACCTGGCCAGAGTAAAGGTTCGAATGCTGACCGAGTCCCTGTCGCTGAAACACAAAATCACAGAGCTGCCTGGTCAAGCTGCCTGTTTTTCTTAGAAAACGTTGGTTTGTGGTACACAGTTGTACATTGCGGGGAGGCTGGGCTAACCTGCAGGATGTGCGTGTCGATGAGCTGGGATCCGCCCATCCCGGACGGCTGGTTGAGCTGCGGTTCAAACAGGATGGGGATGTGCTGCGTGTTGGAGGTCTGTGGGAAGGCCAGGCTGGACTGAGGCTTGGCCAGCTCCGGAGGCTGGACGCCGGGGTAACTGTGCAGGGCCGTCCCCGACAGCATCATGGGCGAAGGCTGGGACAGGCTGTTCTGCATGAAGGCCTGCTGCGACCTGGGAGACAAAGCGTCGAGGAGATGCGGGTCATGTGACGGTGAAGATCCAATCACAAGACGCGGAACACACCCCCACTTCAGGGTCATGATAAAACAATGTGCGCAATGAGCTTCCAAACCTGGAATTGTTGTTTTAGGATGTATTCCAATCACATTAAAAGTAGCTGTAGGGCTGTTTGGTGTGTGCACGCGGGGGGTGTCTACCTGTAGGGCTATGTTTGGTGTGTGCACGCGGGGGGTGTCTACCTGTAGGGCTGTGTTTGGTGTGCGCACGCGGGGGGTGTCTACCTGTAGGGCTGTGTTTGGTGTGCGCACGCGGGGGGTGTCTACCTGTAGGGCTGTGTTTGGTGTGCGCACACGGGGGGTGTCTACCTGTAGGGCTGTGTTTGGTGTGCGCACGCGGGGGGTGTCTACCTGTAGGGCTGTGTTTGGTGTGCGCACGCGGGGGGTGTCTACCTGTAGGGCTGTGTTTGGTGTGCGCACGCGGGGGGTGTCTACCTGTAGGGCTGTGTTTGGTGTGCGCACGCGGGGGGTGTCTACCTGTAGGGCTGTGTTTGGTGTGTGCACGCGGGGGGTGTCTACCTGTAGGGCTGTGTTTGGTGTGTGCACGCGGGGGGTGTCTACCTGTAGGGCTGTGTTTGGTGTGCGCACGCGGGGGGTGTCTACCTGTAGGGCTGTGTTTGGTGTGTGCACGCGGGGGGTGTCTACCTGTAGGGCTGTGTTTGGTGTGCGCACGCGGGGGGTGTCTACCTGTAGGGCTGTATGGAGGAGCTGAAGAGGTCCTGTGGTTGGGAGACAGGTGGGCCCAGCTGGGCCTGGTGCTGCGCTTGCCCCTGCAGAGGGGCGTAGATGGGGATGGGGATCTGCTGCACCGCTGCAGGCTGGGAGAGAACACACACAAGCAGCCGTCAACACACACACACGTGCACGCCCACAAACAGGGGCTTCCCTGTGCGAGCGCACACACTCCAAACCTTTCGAAAACAGATTATAAGAGTACACGTAAGAAAGAAATGGCTCGTGTGTGCCCGAGTGGGTGGAGAGTACCTGTGAGAGGCCAGCCTGGAAGCCCTGTTGCTGGGCTAGAGAGGGTGGAGGCAGCCGAGGGTGGGGCGTGCTGAACAGGTGGCTGGTGTCCATGTAGAAGGCTGGGATTTGTGCTGCAGAACCTACACACACAAATCACACCCATGCAATATTTCTGAGAGACTGGACCTGCCTGCATACGGCCGTACGGGATGTGAGAGATCGTAAGGAGAAACCACAAGGCTGGGATGCTTTTACTCCGTCATGAATGTCTTGAGTGTGATTGCATGCAGTGCAGCCAGAGGGCGCTACGCTGCACGAGGCCTTTACCTGCTGCCGACTGGGACACGAACACCTGGGGACTCTGCTGCTGCTGTGGTAAGAGCGAGGGCACGCAGCCCAGCTGGGAGAAGTTGCTGGTGGACATGGTGGACGTGTGAAGCTGCTGTGGTTTCACCTTGCAGATGTTGGGAGGGTCAGAAGCAGACGTGCTCCTCGTGCTCAGGGACGACGTGGTGTAGGTTGAGGAACCTGCGGGAGAGAGAGAGCATCCGTCAGCGGACCAACACCATCACGGACCTGTAATGCGCACCAACAGGAACGACTGTACCAAACGGTCACGTGGTTTCACGTTATTGGACCTGTGGTGTCCAGGCAGGGTCCTGCAGACTACCAGATGGCAGTTTTACACGGTACGCCGGCAGTGGAAAAAAGGTATCGCAGTACTAGTTTTTGAAACTGTAGTGTACCAGCAATGTGAAGAAAACTTATGCTTTTAAAACAGCAAGAGAACTGACTTGCAAACTAAATCTTGAGGTTGCGAAATGCAGTGGAAAAAATTGAAACCAAAATTATAACAAAACAAAAAAGGTCAGTGCCATTTGTAAGACATGTGAAAGAACAAGACAAATTAAGGCTTTTTTTGTCGAACAATTTTTTTTTTTATATCCAGAGAAACGCCGTCAACATGACTTTCCTAGATGCAAGATTTAAGAGTGTTCTTGTTACTGTAGAAGAGGAAGTTCTCTTAAGAATAAGGAACTGCTCCTAAAAGCAGACGCAGTTACTTTTCCTAGAAAGCACAAGCAGGAACAAGATGGCGACCCAGATTCTGAAGCGCCAACGAGAAAAAGAACCGATCTAAAAACAGGGCAGAGAACAAATCAACAATCTAACACACCCACAACCCCCTTAGACTAAACAGGGACATCACTGATGGTAAACAGACTTCAGCCCAGCAGATGAACCCTGAGCTGGGGCATCAATATGAGGCACTGTCCTGTCTCATGGCACAAAACAGCACCCGCGCATTCCAGCATGAAGTTGTGTCTTCAGCACACGTGGAAATATCTACGCTGTTCTAGACTGAGTGGGCAGAAATGGACAGGCCCTTGTTTTCTAAGCCAAAAATTTTAACAAGGAACTAAGGTTTAGATGTGCACAAAACGCTGCTCAAACCAGTTATGCCGTTTACTATTTGGGCTACTAATGTTCTAATGTAGCAGTTCTCATGCAGAATTAAATATGAAGCACATCGGTTTATTGTTATTTTACCTTGGATGCTATTGTCTTAATTATTATTACAAAGGTTTATGTTTTGACTGAAAATGTCCAGGTTCGAATTCGAGCACAATAAAGGCATACAAGTGCGTTTCTCTCTATTTAGGAAACGGTATTGGAAACAAACACTTTGGCACGGTGACCTACCTGACAGTGAGGTGCTGGGTGTGACCGAGGCCACAGGGATCTGGGACATGGAGGCGCTGGAGAAGGAGCTGAAGGAGACGCTGGCGGCCCCCCCGCCGCTGGTGATGGGGGAGGCGGAGGACACTGGGGAGCTCTTCTCCCCCAGGCTGGGGGAGTTCTCCCATGCCTTACGAGCAGACTCCATCTGCAGAGGAGGACACGGATGCAGGTGCTCGTGACATCGGCGTGTGCACGTGATGTGATGCGTGATCGTTCTCACGTCCCGTCCCCGGTCCATGAGTGGGTGGAGGCCGCTTTAAATGGCGGGTTCTCTGGGTCGTTGTCACATGCAGCTAATATATGGAGCACTAAGGTGGAGGAGGGTGGTGGTGGTGTGTGTGTGTGTGTGTGAAACGCACCTTCAGCGTGAGGTCCACTGTAGCAGGAGACACCGTGCTGAGGCTAGAGCTCTGTTGGAGAGCTTCTCTACGGGGCAGAGGCAAGGAGTGGGGGAGAGCCACCTGAAACACACACACACACACGTTTAAGGTACACTTCACAGAGAGCAAAAACCAACAAATAAATGACTGCAAGAGAAAAGCGCTGTAAGTGTGCCTGGCTCACGTTGGCAACAAGGCTCTCCTCCATCTTGCTGCCTCCGGTGGGCACCGTGTCCGCCAGGGAAGAGGACGGGGTGGTGTAGTCAGTGACGGACTCCTACAACAGAGCATCACCCATCACACCCAACACCACCCGTATCAGTTATTGTGAGGGATGTGCTCCATGACCCCAAACATCCTTCAAGTAGGGGTGTGCGATATGACGATATAAAATCGTGAATGGCGATGACGAGTGGAGAATCGCAGGCGATCTACCAAATTAGAGAAATCGTATAGATCGCCTTTGCCAATCAGCGCAATGACTTTTTTTAACGCTGGTTCCCGCCGATGCGGCCGACGTAGGGCGTAGGACTGACCAATCGCAGCGAACTGTGCGTCTTCCACCCCTCCATGTTGTGTTTGTAAAAACTAAAAGTGGACAACCATGGCTGAAAGCCAAACCGAGGAGCTGGTAACGAAGAGGAAATTTACCTCTATAATATGGAATTGGTTCAGATTTTCTTCCACTGAACAAGACCAAACTTCAGCGATATGTAAGGTGTGCAAAAAACATGTAAAAACTTCCGATGCCAGTACAACAAATTAATTCAATCACTTGAGACGTAGGCATCCCAAGGAATATGCCAAAAGTGAAACAATGCGGGCAGCAGGGGCAGCCGCCTCACAAGCTGTGGCCTCTATGGTTTATACTTTCACGAGTGAGCGTAGTGCGCGACTCCGCACACCTCGCGCGAACCCCCGCGAACGGTGGAAGCGTTTATACAGGTACTTAAACTTGCCGCATCACTCCGCGTTCTTTGCAGGGGAAGGAACATTTACCTGACGAATTTTAATGTTGCTTTGTGTTTTCTCTTAACGTTAACAAATACGAGCCTCTTGTAATTCCAGGACGAAACATGACAGAACTTGAAGACGTTAAGATTGGGCGTTTTGAAAATAAACAACCAATAAATAAATGTGATAAAAAAGCGAATTATTTCGAATAATTTCTACTATATGTATAAATATTTAACTTAATTAAGCTTAACGTGCTGGGAAATATTGTATATTTAGTGCAATAGTGCACTTTATCAGTGTCACTCATTAAAATTTGCTTAGAAAGAAAGCGTTGTTTCCCCCCAATTTTTTTGGATGGAATATCGTGATAAAAAAATCTAAATTGTGATTTTATGCAAAAAAATCGTGCCAAATTTTTTTTCCCATATCGCCCACCTCTACCTTCAAGCATGTGTTTCAGGACAGTTCACTACACCGCACCGGATTATTCATGTTAAAAGACAAATAAAAGCGGCGAGTTAAGAGTTTCGGTTAGAGTGACTCCACCCTACCTTGGAGCTGTTGGAGTATTCAGCTGAGGGGGCAGTGATCATGCCCTCGATGTCCCCGCCCAGCTCAGGGACTTTGTCCTTGGGGGGTGAGCTGGAGTCTCTGCTGTCCCTGTTTCCACTGGGGGGGCCCTTCTCCAAGCCCTCTCCATCTGCCTGACGGCCGTCTTTGGCCTTGCGGTTTTTGAGTGAGCGTTCCTTGCCGATGGGACCAGGTTTGTACTCCTTCGGCTCAGGGGCAGCAATGTCAGGGAGCTGGGGGGGTGGGGCGGGGCACAAAGGGTGGGGTAAAGGGTAAGCGTTAAGGTCAGGTTAACCAATGAAATGGATCGGCTTTAGATGCAGATTAGGCCAGGTGCGGGGTTCCTGGTAACATACATTAGGGTTGGTGTCAGGTTTAAGTGAATCCTTGGCCGTTGCAGGTGTGTTTAGGCCCGACACTGTGCATTTGAAGCTGTTTACCTTCTGCGGTTTGATGGGTCCGGCGCGAGGCTGCTTCTGTCTCTGCTCTTTGGGTTCGGGTAGTTTATTATCGGAGGGCTTCTCCAGCAGGGCGGGGACTCCGTCACTGTCTGTGCTGCCCGCTGACTGAGGAGCACCAAACTGGATACTGTCCATGCCGAGCTCCACGCCACCATCCGTGCCGGCCTTCACGGCCTACACACACACACCCAATCACCAACATGCATGATTTCAGCAACATAATGTGTACGTGTTTAAGTTGGTGATTAAGACACTATCAGGCCACCCACCTCAGAAGTCACGGCCCCAGTGAAGGAGGTCAGAGGTTTATTCCAGGCACTGACAGTAGGCGGCTGAGGGGGACTGATGGGTCCCACTGAAAGGGAATCGGAAAGTTAATTAACTCTTTAAAAATAAAACGCCAGAGCTGCTAGACTTGCAGGCAAATTCTAGTACAGGAATGTAAAGATGTGTAAAGATGCGCACGTTTCTTAACATCCGGGAGCACGGTGGAGCCAGCCACCTTATTCTCCCACAGTTCTGTACCCAGGCTGTTGTGCGCCTGCGTCTTGGTAGAGAAGTCGATGGTCTGAGGCGGTAGTGGCGCCACAGCGCCCTCTAGAGTCTGGGAGGCGGTGGTGCTCTGGGCCTGCGTAGGAAGGCTGTGCTGGGACATGGAGATGGCGGGCTGTGGCTGCTGAGGGGGTGCGGTCTGGGGCTGGTGGGAGGGGGCGGTCTGGGGCTGGTGGGGCGGGGCAGCAGCCTGCTGTTGCTGGGAGACGGACGATGCCTGTTGTTGCTGTTGCTTCTTGGCGAAGCGCGGGGGCAGTTTGGACCCTGCTCCCCCACGGCCCTTCTCTCCCGAGCCCTTTTTACTCCAGTTCTGCAACACACAGAGGAGCACGCCGGGTTCTCAGCTTACATTCGACCTGCAGGACCTCGTGTGAGAGCTGGGTGAACACTTAGTAAATATCACCACTCTACTCTCACTCATTCCATTACAAACTGTGGCATTTATTATGTATATATTTTATTAACCAGTGCACTGAAGTTACTCTGCCAAATTTGAGTCTTTACTCGTGGGCACACGGTCAGCACAGACGGTTCCTTCAAGACTCGGGCCTCCGGTCTTCACCGGCGGAGCACCCCTCTGCTCACCTGGACGGTCTGCTCCTCCTTCTTCCTCCTCTCCTCGTCCTGCAGCCGTTTCTGCTGCTTACGGGACACTACCTCCGTGAAGCCATCGTCGTTGGTGCTGGACTGCGGGTCTTCCAGTGTCGTGACCTCCGGGTGGTCGTCGATGATCACTACACCTGAAGGCACCCGAGAGGGACAGAGTGAGCTCCCGTGAACCCACAGACTTTACAGCAGTGAACTCAAGAAGCAGAGCTCAGAGACGGTGGGTCACTCACTAGCGTAGTTGTTGAGGTCGAACTGAGACAGAGCGTTCTCCTTCTCCTTGGGTTTCTTCAGAGCTTGCTTGGCCTCCTCTTTACGGCGACCGGCTGCTGGCTCCTTACTGCCCTTCTGCCCTGGTCCTCCCTGTGTAGCATCTGTAGTCTGAGCGACAGCACTACAGAGACAGAGACATAATCTCAGTACAGAGACGCCGAAAAGAAACAGTTTAACCAAGTAAGAGAGGCTGGACGGCCAGAGCTGAGTGATATGAGCAGCTGCAGGGCTTCCACAACCAAATGAAGATGAGAAGCAATATTAAGATGGCCCTTTTTATTATTATTTTAAGGAACCTTCCAGAATTGCACTACTTTTACAAATGCATGAACAGTCTAAGCAGGAAACCCCCAATGCTACCCAGGTTAACTCCACTTCTTTCATCACTGAGAGAAACCGAAGAGAGGATCAAAACAGAGGAAATAGTGAGTGAATAAACACGTGAGAGACGGTGACTGAGCACAAAAGAGGCTAAAGATAGGCTAAAGGTAGGCTAAAGATATAATTGGCATAGGTCTATATTTGGACAGCTATTCTAAGAAAGGCGGTCCATAAAAAAAAAAACTGTGGTCCATTAACAGAACACACTACCAAAACTGGTTCTCCAGCTATAATACTTACTCAGTGCAGGAGAAACAAGGCACATAAGCCAGAGGTGTGTGACAAAATTAAGACAACAGCCAAAACTCACCCTCTGCGTCCGCCCTTCGTTCCGGACCCTCCTCGGCGTTCGCTCTTGCCCCCCGCGTACCCTCGGCCGGCTTTGGCTCCGCTGTTGCCCCTGCGGTTCTGTCGGTCCACGGGTCTTTGGCTGGAGAAGCTCCTCTTGGACGTGGGGATGGTCTCGCGTTTCGGGCCGGCCCCGCCCTCACCGGGAGGCCTGCTCTGTCCAGTGGTGGGCTGGGGGGGCGGGGAAGAGGGGGAGGAGGCAGCGATGGCCGCCGCCTCCAGCGCGTCTTTCTTCTCCTCCCTCTCCCGGCGCTCGTTGAAGTCGCTGCTCTCGGAGGCCGTCTCCCACTCCTCGTTGGCTTGGTCCGACGAGTTCTGGTTGGACAGGTCGGGCGACTTGCTGCCGGCGGCGACCATCGTGGAGGCTCCCGTGTCCGGAAGCGCCGCCTCCTGGGCGGGGAGCTCGGGAGGGGCGGGGCCTGTCGATGCCGGCGGCGAGGCGATGGGGGTGGAACTGACGACGGTGCCTTCGGGTAGCGTGACGGGTGTTCCCGGAGCCTTGGACAGTGCGGGGGAAATGGCTGTGGGCGCTGGGGCAGAAGGCGTTGCCACGACGCCTGTTGCGTCACCTGCTACGACCGCCGCTTCCCGCTCCTTCAGCCGCCTGAAACGTGGAGGTTTGTCCTGCCTGGGCGGCCGTGCCGGCCTGGGTCTTCTCTGCCTCTCCCTGGCACCCGCACCTCCTTCTCTTAACTTCTTGCTCTCGTACTTAGGCAGCCGCGGGTCCAGGAATTGGTCGTCCGGCCGAGACCCTTCGGCTTCTTCCAGCCGGAAGGTCTCCATGGGTTTGGAAGGCCAAGAGAGGCTCTCGCGTGGCGGGGCCCGTCGAAGTGGGGCGGACCTGGGGGCGGGCCGCTCTCTGCCTCCGCCTCTCCTGTTGTACACCCCTCCCCTACCGCGTCGCGTGGGCTCACCCTTTGGCAAGAATCCTGGTTTGGGCCGGCCCTCCTCCTCCCCCCGGGGCCCGGACCTGTCCTGCACGTGCGCGGGGCCAAAACCAGTCGAGCCTTTGCCTGCAGAGCGAGGTTCATGCGGGTCACGGCGGGGCAGGGCTCTGCTGGGCTTGGTGCTGGGCTCGCGGTCCGACGCTCCCGTGTCGCTGGCCGACTCCCTGCCCTCACTCTCCGAGTCCGTGTCGGAGCCCCTCTTCCGCCTCCGCTTGGGCAGCACCTCGAAATCGGAGCTCTCGCTGCGTGTTTCGCTTTCCTCGCGGCAGCGGAAGCCCGCCGCACCGCCACCGCTCAGCAGGTCGGTACGCGAACGAGGCTCTCGGTACGGGTACTCCGCCCGGCTCCGCCCACGCCCTCCTCGGCCCCGCCCACTGTAGGTGCCTCGGTAACTGCGCCCTCGTGAGTAGTACTCTCCTCGGCCACGACCCTTGAAGTTAGCATCCACTGGCCAGTCACTCTCTCTCTCAGGCATGCGCTCCCTGTCGCGGTCCCGCTCCCTGTCACGGTCCCGGTCCCTGTCGCGGTCTCGCTCCCTCTCCCTCTCCCGGTCCCTGTCGTCTCGTCTATAAGGCCTCGATGGCAGGCCAGATTCTTTCCGGGATGGCAATTTAGGTTCAGGCCGCTTCTCGTTTGATGGAGCCTTACCTGCCTTTTCCTCTTGGCCGCTGGCGGAGGCTGACCCAGCAGTTGTTTGCGGCTCTCTCGATTTGACACTTCCGGTCTCCGCCCCCTCCTCTGGCTCAGCCACGCCCTCTTTCTGCCCCTCACCAGACAGCTTCTGACCCTCCAACACCGCGGCGGCTGCGGTAGGCGGGACTTTGTGGGTGGGCCCCTCCTTTTTGGAACGATCGCCACGCTCGTGACGTTCCTCCTTTTCTCGCCTCTGCTCCCGCTCCTCCTTCATGTCACGAAGAACGGGCTTCTTTATGGGCCCGGACCTCCTCAAGGGCCTCTCTGCCCCAGGCCCGTCTCTGCGGCCTCCTGACCCACGAGAACCCCAGCGCGGTTCGCCTTTCTGTTTTCCGGCTGGAGGCTGCAGTAGCTTGTCCGCTTTGTGTGTGTTGTCGGCTGCAGGGGGCGCTGTGGTGTGGTTGCTGATCACAGGCCCTTGGCTGAAAGACTCCTTCCTGGGCGCATCCTCCTGCCTCTCCGTCGTGTCGCCAAGTTCAACAGTCTTCTGAGCTATAGAGACGCCTTCAAACCTGGGCTCTTCCAGTTTGAGAGAGTGGCTCGAACCTTGAGAGATGGTTCTCTTCAGGACGGCCTGGCCGAGGGGCTCCACCTCTTCTCCGCCGGACAGCGTGGCTGGCTCAGGTTCAAAGGACGAGATGACGGGGGCGCGGTCCGTCTGCAGGACGCCCGATGCATCTTCCGAGACGTGGGGGAAAGCAGAGAGGGGCTCGGACGAGTCTCTGAAGAACTCGCTCTTCGACCTAGGCTCCAGCGTGCCGTGCTCCTGAGGGTACACCGCTGACAGGCCTCTCTCCAACTCTAGACCTGCATCAAGTCTAACCACAAAATGGATAAAATCAAACATTTGCCTTGAAATTAACCACTTTATGCTCTGCTGAGCATGTCCACCACATGGAGGCAGTGGTGTTTAAACCAGAATCTGAAACACGCTGGGCACCAGGCATCAAGCTATACCACTACCACAGAAAAAAAAGCACTCATTACTGCTCTACAAGTTCTGAGTTTCAAGACCACCACAAAACAAAACTCCTGCATGGGCCCAGTTCTTTGGTTAAAACACTGAAACCCACCTCGGCTCTTTGCAGTCCTCCCGACCTTTAGGGGGAGTGGCAGACGGTGAGGGCTCGGTCTGTGGGTAAGGATCGGAACCCCACACCATCCTCGGCTCGCTGGGAATGCCATGCTCTCTGATGGGTCGGGTCAGGTGGTCAAAGGAGTCAGAACCAGAGCTGCTGTTGTCTGTGGGCTCTCTGCGCACCAACTGTTTGGGAGGCATCCTCCCTGCTAATGCGAACAAACACAGTCATGACATAAGAAATGGGTCTTGTATAGTAATTATACTACTATAATTATAAGTATAAGTAGTATAATAGTAATTATACTACTGCAACTCACAAATCTATTATGCATCGGTTGAAAGCTCAAAACATTTTTGTTTGTTCTTTACCCACATCTGTTTAAACATGAAATGCCCAAATATGCTCAAGCACAGGAAACAGGATAAACAGCAACAGGTAAAAATATATTATAAAAACACTTACGAGGGAGCATGTACAAAAAAAAAAAAATAGGAGAGTGAAAGGAACACTGTTGCCCCCTGAGAAGTTCACAACCCCCTGCCACCCTCAACCACACCCCTGAAGGTGGCGCTTACCAGGGTGCATGGGAGGCATATCCATGGGGGGGCGTCCGGACATCATGCGCGGATCCATGTAGGACTGCATCATCAGCCAGCGTGGGTCGAAGCCCATAGAGGCAAGGTGCTGGTGGTGGGGACCCAGGGGTTGGTAGATGGAGCGGTGCTGGGGCGGGACAGAGCTGCCCGAGGGCGACACAGAACCCCCGCTGCCCTGCTGCTGTTGCCATTGCTGCTGTTTCAGCTGCTCCTGAGAGGAGAACAGACATTGGTTAGCTCAGCAGTCAAGGTAGTTGCCTAGTAATCAGAAGGTTGCTGGTTCAAGCCCGACCACTACCAAGTTAAAATGCATTCGGTCTTAAGGTCACCAAGTGCTCAGCTAAATTCCACAAATACCCTAAGATGGTCAAAGTTCTCCCTCTGTGTGATGCCCATTCGTTTATATGGGCAAATGCATTCTCCAAGCCCCAAAGCTCCATACACATCCGTTAATTAGCCCCTACAGATGTGTCTTAAGACTACACTTTTCCCAAGCTCTCAAACCAAGACAACGGTTCCTGGAGGGAACCAGTCAGCGTCGGAGGGTCCTACCTGCTGCCTGAGAAAGCGCGGCGGCAGAGATTTCTGGAACTGCTTGGAGTATCCCGAGGTGAGGGAGGGGCGGGTGGTGGACCCGCCGTCACCCTCGTTGTCCAGCTGCGGGTGGGTGGTGTCCTCGCTGACGGAGTGATCCAGTCGCGGGACACTCAACTGAGGCTCCTCCACTGCAAGAGGAAACAGACTCACCCCTTAGATGTGAACTAGATGCAATACACAAGATATTAAATGCATCTCTTAAGCTGGCCTGGGCAATTCTGAGATTTCAAAATGAGGATGCTTTTGAACGGTGCAATAAAATACTTTAAAGTTTATTATCGTTCTGATATAAAACAAATCTCATAGTCATCTGAATGAGTTTAATGAGGTTTGTGGTCCAAAGTGACGCTAACCTCATCCCTAAGGACAGGGATGGCCGCTCCTTCCTACCTCTGCACTCGTCTGCTGTGAAGTAGTCCCTCACTGACGGCCTCTCCACCGGCAGCTCCTGGGTCACCACAACCTCCACCTCCGGCGCCTGCAGTTCTGGTGCCGTCCTGTGGGCGGGAGGGCTCGGCTGCCTTGGGACAAACTGTGACTCCTCCTCCGCGCTCGGCTCGGGCCTACCGTGGGGGGAAGGCGCGGGCACGGGCGGGAGGGGGAGCGGTGCGGGAGGCGCCTGTGTGGGCGGGGCTTCGGCGGCGGGGGGCGGATTGGGTACCGCCTCCGCCTCCTCCGCCTGGTGGGCGGGCACGGGGGGCGGGGCCGTCTCGGCGGCGGGCCGCAGCTTCTCGTTGAGGCGTTTGAGTTTCTCGGCGCAGGCGGCCAGACGTTGCTCCTCCATGCGCCGCTCCTCTTCCTCACGCCGACGCCGCGCACGCTCCACCGCCTCCGACAGCTCCGACTGCTTCTTGCGTTTCTGCCGCCAGGCCTCCGCCTCGTCCTCGCCCGCCGCGGGGGGCACGGAGGGAGGCTTCGCCACGCGGACCACCACGCTGACGGGACGACCGACTGCCTGACCCTGGAGGAACGACGGAACAGAACAGCCATGACCCCGCGGAACAAACTCAGCGACCCGCCCCCCCTAAACGACCAACGCAGAGTCATAATCTCACATTCAGTACAGTGCAGTCAAGGCTCCATGCATACACGCACATCTCCACACTTAAACCATGCATACTGTAATAGCATGAAGAATTTTATACTGTATACCTTTGTTTATGAAATTTACATTAGTATCAGTCACACACAAACACTTGTTTATTCGCACCTTGTGACTAAAATATCCTGCACAAGATGTGAGAAACACTGCAGTTATTCTGGAACTTGTTTGTGCCAGTTTTTCTTTTAGAAGATCCTGAGGTAACCTTTGTACTTTAGCCCTATGCCAGAGTTTGACTCAGCATCACAGTAATACATTATGTAATACAGTCCTGGTAATATTTAGTGTGTGTAGGGCAGTTAGAGGCCCGCACAAGTGAGCAGACTACTGTCTAGATGCTGCAAAATCTCTCAAAAACCCCCGGCCTACGTGTTGGTGATCTAGCGCAGCGTCGGAGGAGATGTGCTGCTCTTCCTGACCATTTCAACATGGTCGACTCAACGAGATTAAGCAACTCTTCGTTCACCATGTCCCACATGAAGAAAAAACAGGTGCTTTCCTTACCTGGTAGTCTTGGGCTGGTCCAGTCTTGTACTGTGTCATGCTACCTGGAGAGGGCGCTCTAGGGTCTCGGCCATCTGCCCACGTATTCTTGGCCTCGCCCCTCTCCTCTCCTGCCTCCTTCCAGGCCTCCTTGGTGTCGGTGGTGCGCGCTCGCATGCGGTCTACCTTACTCATCCATTCCCTGGAGGCAACACAGAGACTGTAAATATTAGGCCTGTGTATTTCGCAGTGTTCCAGTCTTCCAGTGCAAAGCAGTGGTTGGGACGGACATGCATGTGTTTGCCGCCTGACAGGAGTAACTCAAACATCCGAGGCTATAAAAAGAAAGCCTCTTGATTAAAATGACCGATTTATTAGTGACCTAATCAAATGCCACACTCACCAGTTCTCTCCTTTCTCCTTGGCTGTGTGATTCTCCTCGTCGTCGCTGAAGTTCAGCTTCTCCGTGTAGTCAACTTCCATCTGAGCGCCTGATAAGAGAACAACGAAACGTCATGGCCAGAACCACCAACAGGACTGAAGACCTGCACAAACTCACCGCACGGCAGAACCACAAGGTTACAAAACTCCCAATCCACCCGATTTCACAATGAGGTTGAAAAGTGTGAGACCCACCAGCCCAACCCTCGTCGGCGTCCGTGTCCAGATTGTCAAGTTCCTTGAGCTCGGAGGCGCTTACGATGGAGGGGCGGTCCGGGTCCTGCATCCAGGCCTGAGGGGGAGGCTGGGCAGGCCGGCCACCCGGCCGCGGACCCCTGAGAACGGAGAGAGAGAGACAGGAGATTAGGTGAGAGGGATGATGTATCTGGAAGTATATCATTGGTTTCTCAAAACATTTTTCCAGGTATAAAAGCTTAACAATGAAATGACCAAAGACTACATTGTTAATTTAAACAACACATGCATCTTTGGGTTGCATGACGAACATGCAGCTAGACACAATAGCTCATGTTTGATGAACATGGTGAATCAATTTCATCACAAACCATTGACCTTAACTTGTGCCATTAGAGGCCTGCATACTCACTTTGAGCCATCTTGCTGGCCAGGATATCGGAAATTGCCTTGTACAGGTGCAAATGCCATACGTGGGTATGCATGGAACATCTAGATCAGGAAGATTCAGGGTTTTGTTAATTTTCAACAAATATTTAACATCACCGAACAACTGCACCATTCAAAATGAACAGTGAGGAAATAGTAGCTAATATTACACAGAAATTTATGAAAATCAGAAGCCTGTGTGGATTTATTCAAAAGGTCAACATTAAAGTTAAGGAAGAACAGAAACTGCTGATTAAATTAAGTAAACTCCAGCACACCTTAGGCCAGGCACACACCACCAAACGTAAAATCCCAACACACTTTAAAACAAAAGCATCTCTCTCTCTCTCTCATCACAATCCACAGAACACCGTCTTTCTTTCGTAAGAGTACACGTAGAAGGCCATCAGTCAAAGAAGTGATATCACATGCAACACATTTCACAGAACTACAAGAGAATGACAGCACAGCCTTGGAGTATCGACTAAATCACAAATCTCCTGCAGTCTAAGGAACTCATTTTGTGGCAAAATCAAAGTGGAGTAGGATGTGCTACATCTCACAGGTCTTATTTGTACAGTTTTATGAGCAGAGAGGAAGTGAGAACAAACAACCCAGACAGTGACAGGAGGCACACTAGAGTCCCTCATGCACCTGCCAGTATTTGGTCTTCATCACTGGGCTCATGTGGACATGCAGTGAGTCTCCAACATTTTTATTTGATTCTTCTAGCTCCCTCATGCTTCTACCACCTCAACCTTCACTCCCTGAATTACATCAGCAACCTTCTCTCACTGCAGGAGTCACAGACACTTTGGGTCGTACATATCAACATTTGATCATATTGAAGAGCGAATCAGTGCAGGGATTGATCAGAGGGTTAAAGATCTACTTGTTTCCTCTCTGATACTACTAGACCTGGAAAATCACTTCAAATTGGGGAAATTTGTTGCAAGGGGCAAATAGGGTTATTTAAAATAAACCCCATCACCATACATTAATTCATGATTGAGTCACTTAGCCACAATAAGCTCATAATTAGCAGTTCCACACATGACAACCTGGAACATCCCATAAAACTTATTTTCTTTGCTGAATCACTTACATAAGGTGGCATCATGCCCCTGAACTGGGCGTGGAACTGGGAAGGCACGCCCCCCACAGGCTGCTGTCCGCCGTTGAGTTTGTGCTGGGGGGCGGGAGCAGGAGGCCCCGGTCTGACCTCCTTCTTCTCCCTGCCGTCCCCAGCAGACGGCTTCCCCGTCTCCTCAGAGTCGGCCGTGGGGGAGGGAGTGCCTCGACCCGCCCCGCCCTCCTCTGGGGCCTTGTTGTCCATCTCCGCGGGACTGGGAGGCACGTTCAGGTTTCGACCCCCACCTTCTCGCCAGCTGCCCACATCTTCAGAAGGAAGGAAGGGAGAGAGAGGGGGAATAGAACATTGTTATGGAAGCTTCAGGTTTTTTAATCCCTTCATATTGATCAGCTCTGGTTGGCTGGTGTAAGAGGGCTACTCTTCGCACTCTGAGGTCTGAGGCTGGGGCCCGGTCCATACGGCTCGTCCTCCTGCTCTCCTGATTTCTCTGCCTCCCCCGAGGCCTGCAGACTGGGAAACTCCTGGTGGAACTGGCTGCTTATCCGTGGGGCTCCTGTTTGAACAGAGAGAATGTCACATTTGCACTTAAATGAAGGAGACTTCATTTCCGTCGACAGTCAGACATGGAGAGCACATTTGACTCTCTCGAACAACGACCTCACAGGAGATTAAACCTCATGAAGACCTAGTCAGGCTTCGTGAGCCAACATACCTCGATTCTTAATACACAAACATAAGACCTCAGAATTAAGAAAGAGAAGTAGGTGAGCAAACCGAATGTTACAAGGACCTTTTCTACAAACCAAACTACCAAACCGAAAGGCGCAAAGACTGAGAAGGAGCATCGTGCGAGTGTGTGTAGTCCGGGACTGACCGTCAACAGGTCCAGGCGGCTTGCTGCTGGCCCAGGAGCGGCTGCTGCCCAGGGGGACGTCTGCTCCTTGAGGAGCAGCGGGCTTTGGCTGAGGTGGAGGAGTCTCCTGCTGCCTACAAACATCAGACAAGGAGAAGACATGAGGACAAACAAGGCAAAACCTTACAGCACTGCTCATTAGCAATGTGTGTGTGTGTGATATTTCATGGACATCTGATTTCTCCATTTCATGGAGATCTGCAGTGTGGGCAACATTTAAAGCAAGTCCGAAAGGATGGAAGTAAAAAGATCTAATTTGGAATGAAAGGGAGACCACAGAAAAACTGTTAACAAGAACGACATTTGCCCAAGAGGAGGACGATCAGGTTACACTTCCAAAAAGAGCGGCAAGACAATGCCTTCCACAGCCTGCAATCTTTTACCTGAGACAGAGGACGACTGATCCACACCTGACCGACTAGGCACCAAATTATTATACCAGCACCTTTCACCATGAAACGCCAATGCCACAATCTCAATATCTGCACTGAATTTACTTATTTATGGAGCAGGCATCATTTATAGGTCCTGACTACTGACAGTTTGGAGGGGAATGGAATCAGTGCAGAGTCACTGTTAGGCACCAAGCAAAGCAGCAGGACAGTGTTCATCCTTTGGGCGGATGTGGACCCTGCGATCATTCCTAACTCACGCCGATAGGTTTATTTATCCTGATGATAATCATTTTTGAAGCATTAAACACAAGGCTTTGGTAATATAACTGAAGCTGTAGCTTTTAAGTGGTGGGTCCAATTGTGACGGGAGCGTGTCCTACCGTTCGTCTCCGGGTTGGTCCTGCTTGGACGCCCAGCCGCTGCCGTCCTTGGGCACGATGCTCACGTTGGGGTCGTTGCCTTTGTTCTCGGCCTTCAGGCTGGGCAGGTTGGCCGGAGGCGGCATACGCCGACTGGCCGCAACTTTGCCCAAACTCTGGAGCCCATGTCTGGCAGTGACTAGAAAGGCAGAGCGTGTACATAGAGGGTGAGGTAGAGGGGGGAAAGGAGGGTTACCTTCAACCTGAGATGTACGTAAAACAGAGACACCCGAGATGCCAAATGATATCAAAAGCAAACAGGCTTATACAGCACAGACTGAGTCATATTAGAACTGGCATGCTCACAGAACACTCATGCTCTACTGCACACGGTGCTGAGATCTAAGAGAAACACGCGGCAGCGACTAGCACACAAAGGCTGGTGATCTGAGCAGACGATGCTCAGGAACGCTGGGGGTCAGTGTGGGAAGGGGGGGGGGGGGGGATTCCTCCGATCCAGCACTTCACATTCCTGCCTGATGAGCAATGCCCCCTAAAACCACGTGCTGCCGATGCACACCGCCTTCAAGTTAGAATTGAGAACCTTTATAATTCAGCCAAGTGCTCAGGAGAGTGTGTTGTGCGCTAGCATACCTGCAGCTTTTTGGGTTTCCAGAGACTTGCCCTTGTACGTGTTGAAGAGGCTAAGGGTCGCATACTTGGTCTTGCCATCCTTTGCCTTGGTGCTCTGGCCTGACTTCTCGGACATTTCGCTGGAAACTCATTGAGTCTGGTCCTCCGGCCTCACCCTCAGAACCAGCCTCCTGGAGAGTGTGGGGAGAGGGGTGTTGGGTCAGTCAGGTTGTCTGAGAGGTTCAAGTGTTTTGTTGCCAAGAAACATCCCAAACTATTTTGTTCTCTGCCAGCCCCGTCTTCTAACTCTCTTCAAATCCCAATGATCATTTACTGACACAGACCTACAGCTTTAAATCACAATGCCACAAATCGATGGAGCATGTTGTGTTGTCATGCCAACAGGCAGACTGACAGCGAGGAGGGGAGTGAGTCTGGGAGCAACAAGAGGCTCCATTCATAATTGATGATGCGATGTTGCACTCAGATGGGAGCCCCAGGCTGAGTGACAGTGCTGCGTGAGGAGCAGGGTCACCTCCACAGACAGGACCACTCAATTACCCCCACCCACTCAATGACGCCATGATGCCCCACACCCAGGTGTACACACACAATTCACACACTCTCTTGTTTCTTTCTCTCAATATGAAAAAGAAAAACCATCATGAAACAACATGAAACCACTTCCAACTTACCCAGCCCAAAACACATAAGAACACATACAGCATGCAAACATCCACACATGCCTCGGCTGACAGACGGCACGTTTCACTCTGAAGCTTCCTAAGAAGCTTCTTGCGCGAGAAACAAAAGCGAAAGCAGTCTTATTCTCACTGTCAAGAGTCCACACTCAGTAGTATTTAGGCCCTAACTTGTTACTAGGAAACGGGTAAATGTGTAACTAAGCAGCAACACCTCGCTACAAAACAGTTTAGCTTGATGGTAGCAAGAGGGGTTCCTCCCCCACCACGTGTAGCCATCACCTCTGCCTGAACGTAAAGATGTGACGGAGGGCAAAACACTTTTCTGTAGTACGCTCAGCTGAACTGAGCCAGAAGGACCTCACGGACGGTGGCAGTCAGGCAAGGACACGGACAGCAGAGCTAACGCCACTGCGCAGACTCCGCAGTGCAGACAGGGGGACCAGAGGGCCCTTCGGTGTAGTCACTCCTCCGAGGGACGGGTCAAAGTGCTCTGCAGAGGCCCCTGAGAAGGTGCACTCACCCATGTACCTGCACCAGCAGATGTCTCTCATCCCAGATTAGTAGCCCTGCTCCACAAGTGTACGCATGTCTCCATAGGTCCCCAATTACAGTCATTCCAAACCTGCACCAATCACATCAGTCGCGCTGCTTGGCTTATGCTGCAGTCTGGTGACCACACATTACAAGGACAATGCAATCTCTCTCGCACTCTGGGGAGAAGGAAGTAATGAAGCCATCCCACCTTGAAGAGGTGCATAACGGCCAGTGAAACATGCAGTCTGTGGGCACAGAGGGGACATTTTTGCAGGTGTAAGACCACAAAAGCAAAGAGCTGCTGACTGTACTAATTATTTCAGCATGGCTCAAGGTTAGATCAAACGGTAAAAAAAAAAAAAAACACCAGGTGCTTTGCTTTTGTTTGTAGTGTTTCTTTCAGTTGAATTGCAACCTTATACTCATTTTAAAATTCCCTCGGTTCCTTGTTTGCCAGCACATCTGCCTTCCAAATGAGAAAGCCGACCGCACTACCATTTCATCCCCAAAAAGAGCACTGAGCAAATGCCGGTATTGAGCTCGTGCCCCAAGGGGACAAACAGAAGTCAAAAGCTCTTCAAGACCAGCCAGGATTGTTCTTACAACAACCACGCTGCTCTGGAAAAAGACACTCCTTAGGCCATAGATGCTGTAAGCTTTAGGCAGAAACATACCACTCTTCTTTGCACGGCTCCTTGGTCAAACATGTTTTAGTTTCCTTCCTCAAAGACTGCCTACTCTGAAAAACTATTCACTATGGACTAGGAAGCAAGGAGAGGAACTCAACACCGAGGTCTTCCCTGGTTTGTTCCAGTTGCCAAGGCAAATAGGAAGATGAATCACGTTTAACTGTTTCTTCTTTGTCGGAATCTGATGACTGAGAATGGAAAGGTCCTCAAGTCTTGCAGCTATGCAAGCGTTTACATTTTCAACCCCAGTAGCTATGTGTAGATAGCCACGCAAGACAACCACGTACAACCTGCGTGTTTTATTCGATGATGAATTTCTGAATCGTTAAATAACCATTCAACAAATCAAAGCTAACAAAGGTAGCGCTCGAACGAACAGGTTATACATTTGTAAGACGATCTGCCTTGAGGACTGGCTCGGAAAAGGCGCGACAAAATAAGGTTAAACGGTCCAGCCACGTCTAGTTACCTGAACACGTTTCAACATCACGTAAACGCTAGCGACTCTAAACCAGTTTGATTTACTGGACACCACAACAGGGGATGCCGCTAAATTGTCAAAAGGAAAACATTATTTCTAATGGTAGAGGGTGGGTCAAAGCGGGCCGGTGAAGTGGCCTGCGTCTCGATCTTATTTTTTTTTTAAACAAGTTTCCCTCACCTACAGTCTGAGTGTTTCCACTAAAAGCGCATTAAATCAGAGAACACGCCGTGCAGCTCGCCGTGAACTCGCCCGAGCAACTGGATCCGCATCCTCGCCATTCAAATAGCCAGCAGGCTACCAGCGCTAACGAACCCTGCCGCTTCGTTGTTTCGATTAACGTCTTTATTAGGTGACCACCGGGCACCGGGCTCAGCGGAGACGCGCCGGGGCTGCACACGTTACTGGCGGTGCGGCACACGGCTAGCGGGCTAACCGCGCGAGCTCTGCTAACCAGCTAGCTCGCGTGCTGACCGCCTCAGTTCGAGGTCTTGTTCTTCCTTAAAAAATGAAGTAAAAAGTATAAACCCGACAATATTGTTTTAATAAAGGCGCCACCGTCTGCCATACCTGTCTCCGCCGGTCCCGTCGCTGACTTGAATGCTGCTTTGCCCGTCCGAGTGTCCGTGTCTACCGGCCCACTTTGCCTTCAGTGTGTGTGGCCAGTGGTGGATACAAAAGCTAGCTAGCTAGCTAGCTCAGTAGCCAGCAACCCTCAACCTCTCACAAATACAAGGCCCCTGGCGCGTTTTTTTTTTTTTTGGCCTGCCCGGTGGGTCTTCTCTTTCTCTCTTTATATGACCTGTAAAAAATGTAAATAATAAACGGGCCGCCGGCGCGGTGTCGCCGTGTTATTCGCTGTGTTTTATTTTTTCGCCGTTGTCTCGCGCGAGACGGCTCTTTCACGTCGAGAGAGGCCCCGCTCGCGCCGCGGCCTGTCGCGCAATCAAAGATGGCAGCGCGCCAATCCACGAGTACCTGACGTCATCGCGCTCGGGACGCGGCGCGCGTCTCAGAAGTAGCACGTGAAGCGATCCGCCGTCAGGTGGCACCCCCGTCTCTACGGAATCGTTCTTGGATAGCAACGGATGAATGAGAATAGCTCCGAAAAATTTTAAATGCCCAGTCTGTATTTTAAGATTTGTTGACTATAAAAATAATAATAACAAAACAGCGTTCAGGGTTATTATGTTTATTATCATAAAGCGGATACACAGAGAGCAAATAAAAATACCTCAGACATTTCAACAGATCAGCAACAAAACACTTGAACCTCTCAGACAACCTGACTGACCCAACACCCCTCTCCCCACACTCTCCAGGAGGCTGGTTCTGAGGGCTGCGGCCGGAGGACCAGACTCAATGAGTTTCCAGCGAAATGCAAAACAAGGCGTGTGGTTAAATCTAAAGAAGCTCTTTATTACGTCTTTAGATGCTGTTTTTTTTTGCTGTGCTCCATAATATATCTAAATAATTAGTATAGACAAGTACTATTACATCCAGTAAATGTGCTTCATGAAAATAAGAGTTGAAGGGTTCTGAATTTTCTAATATATAAAATAAGAAATGGTAACAATTCTAGAATTTGTAAACAAAATTTTATTTTTAAAATTTGTCTTTAATGCAGGAAACAAAGCATAAAGAACTACCATTTAGAGATTTTTAATTGAGCGGAACCATAAATTGAATCATTTCCTTTGACTGAGACTTTATGGGCTGGTTTCGCACACACACACACACACACAAACAGTAGACCTATGCCCAAACTTAATTTTCCATTGGCAATTCACATTTGGCATTTTAGATTAAGGATCAATCCATGACTTTTAAAAATACCTTTAAAATGTATGTAGTATAATTAGTATAGCCTGTATATTTCTTTGATATGTGAACATATAGCCCCTCTTTGCTGATTTGAGAACCGTCAACGCATGGACTGTGGTAATGGCAGATAAGCCCTTAACCTGTCCAGGAGAGACGAAACATCTGAGAGGAAGTTGGGCAGGCTGGCCCTGGTGTAGTAGACAGCTGAGATCACAACCGCTGTGGATGCTGTGAGGAGAAGGGGCACAGCAGAGTGGCCTGACTCCTTCTCCGGTGAACTGCGCGTCTTCAGGGGTGTGGCCACACGCTCCCATTGGGTGAGGATGGCCTGCCGAGCCCCCTCCCACCGCCCTGGCCCACGTAGCCGAAACTGGTAGGGGGTGCAGGGACCAAACAGGACCCTCAACCCTATGGCAGGATCCGTGAGGAACAGACGCAGGAGCCTGGGGCGCACACCCACTTGATCTGCCAGCTCGTCCATGTAGGTCACGTAGTCTACCTGAATAGTGTGCCTCTGAGAGGCCACGTACCTGCGAGAGGATGAAGAGTTATGGCGTTGCACACCATCGTCATCTTCAAGTAGGCTGCCTTCAAGTAAGCTTTTCCACAAATATAGCCTCCTAATTTATAACTATTACCTTTTAGCCATTGTCTCCTTCTTGGCTTTGATGTCTTCTAGCATGGCACTCTGTGAAGGCAGTTTTTTCAAACCTAAATGGCAACATGAAACAATATCATTTATGCACATGAGATATCATTTCTTGCCCATTTGAGATTTAATGAAAATATAAAAGCAAGGTTTTACAAAAGTCCTGCACACACAACATCCACATTATTAATAAACAAGCAAACTAAAAAAAATGCACATGCAAATGGAATTATGTCTCTTACTTTTGTAAATGACTAATCAAAATTGGAAGAAGCTTTCCTATGAAAGCCAGTGCTAATTTGTTACCTCATAAGTCTCTCACCTTTGAAGACACGCGTGGCCCAGCGAGCTTGCATCTCTGAGATGGGCATTATAGCTCCTAGGGGCTGGATTAGACCAATCACAGCCAGTGTGGTCTTTTCGAGGTTCGGTGGGAAGACGTATTTGTACAGTGATGTCTTGTTTTCCATTACCGGGACGTCCTGAGCAGGCAGGAAGGGGAAGGAGAAAGTGTAACCTGTGGCAAACACCACCAGGTCGATGTTGTCCTCAACTGTGCCGTCCTCAAAGACCACAGCTGAGCCACGGAACTCCTTCACGTTCGGCTTGACCAGCACAGTACCCGAGAGGATGCGATTGGGAAGGTCGTCGTTCACCGTGGGATGCTGACTGAACACCCTGCGGAAGAGAGATGGGACAGCACATGTTCACCTACTCTGCCCTGGGGTGTGTCAACTTTCCACTGCACGTAGAGGAATGAGATCTGTCTTATTCCAGGCATAGGAATAACCTGTTTTGTACCAGTGTAGTCAAGTCAAAGAACCAAAAAAAGGGGGGGGGGGGGTAGAGCAAGAAGAGAAAATTAAATACCTGTATGGTTTCTGAACTCTGTCTATACAGGGTCGGGGCCAAGCTCTCCGTAAAGCTCAGTTTTATAACTGTGAAGTTGAATTTTAGAGTTGAATTGTTTATACCTGTGTTTTGGCTTCAGGCCGTACAGCTCATGGTTGAACCTTTTATTGAGTCTCTTCTCAAACAGATCTGCTAAAATCCTGTGGGGTAAATAACGCACAAGTATTTCAGTGACCCTGGTGAATGTCATGTCCATAGGAATCCCCTTATACCCCACGCGATTCAGGATCCAAGAACCTCTCCTGGTGCTCAGGAAAACCTGCAAAGTCAGAAACAATGAAACAACTCAACACAGAAGCCCATGAAAATGTGAGCAGCATGAAAGAATCAGGTGCCCTTTAAGCTGGACACGTGCTGAAGGTGCACTGCACAGGTCTGGAGCAATGTTGGACAAACCTGCTGGGTCATCCTGCTAAGCTCCACAGCAATGTCTCCCCCTGAATTTCCGATTCCGATCACAACCACCCTCTTGTTGCGCCATTCCTCTGGAGTTTTGTAGTCCCGGCTGTGGATGTATTTCCCTTTGAATGTGTCTATACCTAAAGGTAAAACATGTTTTATCGATTTATTAAAATAAAAATAAAAATCACAATTACAATATTGGCCTTGTGTTTTAATATACTGCAAGGCATTACACAAACCCAATGTGCAGCAGTACAATCCCAATGCAGTATTGTGTTCATATTGTGAAACCATACACCCAAATACCATAGTGAAAATTATTGAACATGCTTGCATTTCTGTATATTTGGTTTCTACTACTCATTGTTTGCTAATTATTCAATGGTGTA